>NC_138207.1:97092165-97137165 GCF_964194415.1 Vipera berus | reverse complement strand
AAATAAGTCACAAATATCCAGCTTAATAGAAGTATACCAATCAAGCAAGGAATCTGTGATGCTGTTTGCGTCTTATTGATAGCAGTAACAAATTTTTCAGCACCTTTAGGTAAAGGTAAAGTTTCCCCCGCACATACGTGCTAGTCGTTTCCGACTCTACAGTAGGGGCCGGTGCTCATCTCCGTTTCAAAGTCGAAGAGCCAGCGCTTGTCTGAGGATGTCTCCGTCATCATGTGGCCGGCATGACTAGACGCCAAAGGCGCACGGAACGCTGTTACCTTCCCACCGTAGTGGTCCCTATTTTTCTACTTGCATTTTTTACGTGCTTTCGAACTGCTAGGTTGGCAGAAGCTGGGACGAGTAACAGGCACTCACTCTGCTACGCGGCACTCGGGATTCGACCCGCCAAACTGCCGACCTTCTGATCGACAAGCTCAGCATCCTAACCCACTGAGCCACCGCGTCCCTTATTTAGCACCTTTACTATATAGTAAATGTGTACGCATGTCAGCATACATGCATGGGAAGTTCAGGGCAGGCAAGCCATAGAATGAACTTCTTGGTTGGCTAACCAGTGACAGAGGTCTAAATAAAAAGAAAAAAAGAAAATCTTTAATTCCAACCTGAGCCCTTTGGCATCAGTAGGCAATCAATTTAGATTTTGTGTCAGATTTTCCAACAGATACAAATTTCCTTGGCTTTTGCTCCTTTACCAAATTTGGTAGTGTTTTTCTTGGCTCAGAAAGTCAATATATTTCAAGGTTAGCAGAGACAGGACCACAAGACGACAGGAAAAAAACCCCGAGAAGCCACAGTAATTTAATAGCTTTATTAGGACCAATTAAAGTATAACATAGGAAGTGAAGAAGACATCGTATGAAAAGGGAAAAAACTCTGGCTGGAAATTAAACAAGGTTTTGTTTTTTTTTTACAAAAACCTTAGTCTCATCTCAATTTCTTCATGCATGAGCACAGTCTGATTGAATTAAATGACTAATTAGCCATGCATGAGAGAGAGAGAGAAAATAGCCACAGATGGGAATGGCTATTGACACATCACCTTAAAAAGAGAGAGCAGGTTTGATCACATTTACACATGCTAATTTATTTTTTACAGGGGCTTATCTTGAAAAGGTCCCAAAATGTCACTAGAAATACAGCACAATTCCAGAGATTGGGGAAGGCCACAATGTACGTTACCTTATTTTGATTACTGGTGGGAAGTTGAAGGTTTTTCCTTTCTTGAGATATCCTAAAACCATGGATAGGCTGGGCAGTCCTTCAGGGCACGATGGTCTTCAGTAAAATAAGAGACTAGACCACTATAAGATCAGATATTCTGTCTTCTTGGCAAGGACAACCTCACTGCATCAACTGATGCATTGTGGGTTGATAGCTTGGTTCAAACAGTTTATAGCAGGCATGTCAAACTCGCGACGTCACGTGACGTCGCGCAACGTATCGGAACTTTTTCCCATTGCCGAAAATGGGATGGGCGCGGTTTCTCCGTGATGCTCCGGCCCGCCAGCCGGCAGTTTGACACCCCTGGTTTATAGGATTCAGCATAGTAACAGAATAGCATTCCTTTTGGCTGTCTTCTGTGGGAAGTCAGCTTCCCCCACCCAGAGAAAGAAATATTTTTGGAAATATTTAAAAGACAGAATATATTTCCCTAAAGGATTTAAAGGCAGAACCCCGCCCCCAAGTGTCTCTGTCTCAAACAGAAACCAAGTTTGCAGAATTGCAGATGTGACAATCTTGTCAGAAAGACTGGATTCAGGAAACTGGGATTAGGAAGAAAGATCCCTAGAATCCACAATCCCTCACACCAAAAATCTAAGAGTCATCAGCCCCAGCCCCAGGGAAGCAGGATATTTTTTTTTAATTCCATTTATATCCCGCCCTTCTCCGAAGACTCAGGGCGGCTTACAAGCTTAGCAGTATGATATGATCCTTGGGACGTAATAAGATTAACCCACAGATGCCAAAGGGGCACACTCAGACTCAGGTCAAAATACATGACACAGGAAATACAAAGCCTCAACCAGGAACAGGAAACAACCTCAAGAGCCCCAGAGGGTATAAAAACCCACTCCCTACATGTGCTCACTCTCTTTTCTTCCAGAGCCATCTTCCTGTCTGGCTCTCCTCTTTAATAAACTGCAACCTTCTTTCTAAAGCAGTCTCCATGTTGTTTATTCCCGGCTTGGACTGAACCACGATGAAGGCTTTTCCTTCAACACTTCTGCCTCTCCCTTTTTCTTTTTCCTTTCCTCTTTCGCTCTTTATTGTTTCATAAATCTTGATATATCGTCAGGTGCAAAGAATCGGGACCATATGAATTCTAATTCATGATTGATTGTTCATACCTATAGGCAAGAATCTGGTCAACTAGTGGTCAGCACTAAATTAGCATTCAAGAAGAGTTCGACTTAGACTGCTTGCGCTGATTCCTCTCTTGATTCCATCCTCAAGCTCTTCCTGGTCTTCTATATAAATTTTTAAAGAAGTTTTTTTTAAAAAAACAAACAAAATCAATACAAATTTTGAAAGAAAAAAGTAATGAAAGTTAAAAAAAATCTGTTAATTCTAATGTCATATTTATTGTTTTAATGTTTTATAAAAAAATTTTTTTATCAACTTCAGCCTCCCAGAGTCATGGGATAGTGAGAAGGATGAGATATAAATTTAATAAATATTAAAGTAAAGAAAGATTAAAAAGTCAGTGGAAAAACATGCAAAAAACAGAGAGAGAGAAAGAAAGAAGAGAAAGAAAGAAAGGAAAGGAAAAGTTACAAAAGAAGTAGATCTTCTTAGCAGTTACAAGGTACAGCAAAATTCTGATTTAGTCTAATTCTGCACTTGGTCATCTCATTTTTTTTCCTGTGAAATGAGAACATAAGAAACACAGAACTCTAAGAGATTAAAGTTCCTTGCCTCTCTGAAGATGCTTGTGATAAAACAGGGCCTTCCACTTGAGGATTGTGTAAGTTATAAAATACAGTAAAATTTAGGGTGAGATCCCAAATCATGTCATTTTTCCATTGCTGTTTTAATGAAGAAGCTATAGGCCGCACAACTGTTGTGTTATATATTAGTTGCACTGAATTTCGAGGAGGATGCTGTTTGAGTTGTGATAAATTGTGGGGGTTCTGTTGCTATGAATAATTGATGCTTAAAGATTTAACATGCCAAATCCTCAGGAGCAATCTGTTTTAGCCTCTTTGTCAGGCATTTTACTAAAAGTTGTTCCCTGAAGGTCTTGGCAAGTAAAAACTGGATTTCTTTTTTCTATGTGGATGAAATGTTTTTGCCAGTGACAAAACTCATAATCAGCATGACAGTGTACAAATGGTAATCTACAGGAAAGACTATGGAATAATTTGTATTTTTAAACATGATTTTGCACCTCAGGTAGAGAGTGATGGAAGTACAATGTTAGAGTATATCAACAAAAATATTGGAAATATTTGCAAGGTATATCATATACATTAAAAAAAATATTTCCTAGATGAACCGTCACTCAACCTGGTCCCCTAAAATCTTGACACTCTCCTAGCAACAAGAGGACTTGGGCCTCCAGTGATAGCCATAGATCCAAGAAATAGCTTCAAGCTACATTTGTTTTTTCTTGGACGGCAAAGGTGGCTAGCAAACATGAATCTGGAAGGCAAAATCACAAAATCACTTCTCATTTTTGCTGTGTCGTGCACAGGATTCATTGGAGAAAGCAATTATGTTTGGAAGAGTTAGCAGTAAAAGGAAACCAGTCGATCAAAGGACACGGTGGCTGGACACCATCAAAGATGACACCAGCCAAAGCTTAGAACTCAACTCAAAGAAGTGACTCAAGATCAGAAGATCTAGAGAGACCAAGCCCCTAGAATCGCCAAGAGCAGGATTCAACTGAATAGATCAGGGCTTTTCAACCTTTTCACCCATTGTACCACTTTTAGGATATGGCAACATCCGAGCACCACCAGTCGCCTAGCAAGGTGTCAAGAACTTGATGACCCAAAAAAAAAGGAAAACGTGATGAAGCACAGGTAGTCCTCGACTTATACCAGTTTGCTTAGTGACTGAAGTTACAATGGCACTAAAAAAAGTGCCCCCCCAAGCCACAGCCGAGCAAGACACCTGCCTGCCCGCCCAGCGGCGCTCTACCTCCTGTCCGAGGTTTTCATTGTTGTGAGCATTTCTGTTGAGGATTGGCAGCGGGGGTGGGGTGGGGGGTGTTTGGTTTTTATCCTCCCCCCCATCTGCTGGGTGGTTGCAGCAGGTTTTGGTCACTTCACATGACCCTGGGACACTGTGACCGTCATAAATATGAATCAGTTGTGTAAATCACAAGACCCTGGAGATGCTCCAACATTCCAGCTGATCGGTGCTTCTGGGTTCAGCAGAAGCACCAGGATCAGTGCCGAGCTCCAGCTGGAGCCTGGCACTGATCCTGGAGCTTCTGCTGAGCCCTGACAGCCCCGAAGAAGTCCTGATCCTGGCGCTTCTGCTGAGCCCTGACATCCCTGCAGCTCCAGCCGTCTCTCGCTCAGGCTTGTGCGGTGCTGCCACCAATTCAGCTCATTCCCCTTCTAGATGGTCACGTACCACCAGCCAGGTGCCAATATACCACAGGTGGTACCCATACCACTTGGTTGGCAGAAGCTGGGACGAGTACCAGCCGCTCACTCTGTTACGCGGCACTCGGGATTCGACCCGCCAAACTGCCGACCTTCTGATCGACAAGCTCAGCGTCCTAACCCACTGAGCCACCGTGTCCCTTCCAACCCCACCTACCCCAGTGCTAATTCTGGCAAAGTTTTGTCCTGGTGTCTGGAGGGAGTGAGGGTCTGGATGAGGAGCAACTGACTCAGGCTCAGCCTTAGCAAGTTTGAATGGTATTTGGGACTTCCAGTTCCTGAAATATTCCATCTTTAGTCCTGGATGGGGCTGCATTTTCCCATTTTGGTGCCCAATTTGGTCATCTTCATGGACTCACAACTCCTGCTTGAAGAGCAGGTGACAGCTGTGGCCAAGAGGACCTTTGCCAGGTCCATTTTTGAGCCCTAGTTGCACCCATTCATGGATTGGGGAGTTTTCTCAGACAGCCATTCACAAATTACACGAATTCTAGATTTTTCTTTGGAAAGCAGACCCACGTAACCTTTTGCAAAATTGTCCAATTTGCAAAACTAGACGTAATTTGTCAAATACACAACTCTCTGGATCTTTCCCAAAGGTTTCTGAATCTCGTATCCACCAAAGTGGACTAAGAACAAAACGGCTTTCAAGAATATTTCTTTCACTTTATCAAAAACGAGTTTCCGTTGTCTGTTTCTCTTGTCTTACAAACACACTGGTTTGCTGCAGTGTCATTGGCAGTCACTGTGTTCAAATGATAAACCTTGACTTGTGAATGTGCGTAAATTACAATGATAGAGAAAAAGTAGAAGGAAAGAAAGCAGCAATTGAAGAGCTGCCCCTAAATCCTCTTCACTTGCTTTGACAGCCATTGTGTTAATAATCATCCTAGGATTTTTTTTTCTTTCTTTAAAAAGAAAATTTTCTAAAAATATAACTTCGAGATGGCACATAGTAGGCTGTGAAGCAGTTCCCCGACTAGATCATTCCACAGTTTGGTTGATGATGAAATTTTTTCTCTTTGTGTGTCTCTTTTGAAGCATTAAGGGACGCGGTGGCTCAGTGGGTTAGGACGTTGAGCTTGTCGATCAGATGGTCGGCAGTTTGGCGGGTCAAATCCCGAGTGCCGCGTAACAGAGTGAGCGCCTGTTACTCGTCCCAGCTTCTGCCAACCTAGCAGTTCGAAAGCACGTAAAAATGCAAGTAGAAAAATAGGGACCACTATGGTGGGAAGGTAACAGCGTTCCGTCACATGACCATGGAGACGTCCTCAGACAAGCGCTGGCTCTTCGGCTTTGAAACGGAGATGAGCACCGGCCCTTAGAGTCGGAAACGACTAGCACGCATGTGCGGGGGAACCTTTACCTTTACCTTTGAAGCATTAGCAAATATTTCTAACATAAGGACTGGAAATTGGGTATTTTATTAGTTTCAAAAGCAGTTGCAGAAGGACTAATGTTTGCTGGCTGGGGAATTTTGGGAGTCCCGATTCACACATCTTAAAGTTGGTATGATTGAGAAACACTAAGATAGAAGGTCAGGGTACACCATTGTTATTTTAAAATTGTCTGGGCACTTGCTGTAGATAGCTGATTTTCTTAATGAACATGAGAATGCTTGAGTCAAACATTCTTGCGTCCACCCTTTTTCAACACCATGATTTATTCCTTCTCATCAATCTCTTTTTGAGAATTGCATCCATTCCATTAATTTTTCTTTCCCTTCTTCTCCCCATACTCATCCTTACCGCATAGATTTCTTTTGCAGTTTGATTCTCATTTATCCTCTCTGCGTGACCAAACCACCTCACAGTGTCCTTCCTTTATAGTGACCACTCACTTTAGTATCCAATCAGCCCACAGTCATTCAGCATCTGTTTCTTCCTTACTGTGTCACGTTCTTCATTTTTTTTTCATGCCTGCTTCCTACAGTAAATAAATTATGCTCACTGCATTCACTTTAGATTTCGTCTGATATATCTAAGTTTCACTTCCACGAGGCACAGTGGCTAAATGCCTGCTGTGATGCACAGCCATTTTAACTTATTTTGACAAGCATTCATTCCTTGCACACATATGCTACTTACTTTCTATTAGCATTTGTGCATCTTAAAATGTTTCCATCCATTTTCCTCTTTCTTACTAATTATTTTACCAAGCTACACAAATTCATCTAAATGTCCTAATTTTTCTTTGTTTATGTATTACTTGCAGTTACTTACTCTGTTTTTCCTGTCAAGTACGACTACTTTGGTTTTCGGTACATTAGTTTTCCATTGCATTTGTATTATTTAATATCCGCTACAAATCTGTCAGATTCTCAGCCAACAACATAACATCTGGAGGAAGAAATGATGGACTGAAGATGACCAGAGGAAAGAATGAAGAACCGGCAAGTAGATCAACTCCTTAAAGCCTTCTGCAATCACCCACAAATCCTACAAACAGTTGCTCCTCATGAGGAAATTGCAAGATAGAGTTTCTCTAGTGCAGGGGTAGGCAACCTTGGCTCTTTTATGACTCGTGGACTTCAACTCCCAGAATTCCTGAGCCAGCATGGCTCAGCTTGGAAACCTCTCCCTGTCCCCTCAGCATGGCTGGCTCAGGAATTCTGGGAGTTGAAGTCCACGAGTCATAAAAGAGCCAAGGTTGCCTAGCCCTGGGTTAGAGCTCTGGGAGATGAGGGAATAGCCATCTTGTTCAAACCATGTTTGGCACCTTGAAATTACACTGGGTTTGCATACATCCTATCATAATCACTTTCAGAAATGCCTTGTTAACTGCTTTTCAGCTATTAGGAATCTTTGGATTGATGGGTTTTATAGCACTGCATGAGGGTCCTTCAGTTCTTAGTGAACAAAGTTTTAACTACAGGTTTAAGAACAGTCAGGTCCACCAACGTATCCTGCCTTTCTGTTGGAGATGAAAGAATGTTGGCATAATGTGGGATGCTTTCACTTTTGCTGCTTGCTTGGGAAATAGGGAAGGGGGCTTGTTCTTGGAGACAGTACAGATTTCTCCCCAGATGGTTCCAGCCAGGTTCCAAGGCCGTCATGCCCTGTGAGTTACCTGTGATCTGCCTTGCACCTCAGCATTCTCAAAACATCTTCTTGGCATCACATTGGCCACCGGTGGACTGGTCATGGGATTGGGGAAAATGAAAGAATTGCTTTGTACTTTGTGCGGGCCTTTCAGATGCTGCCTCACTTTACTGCAACCACTTTCTCTCAGTAAAAGTTCTTTTGTTTCAACTCAATAGATTCAAGAGTCTTGCTGTCCTGAGGGACTTAGCTGGGGCAGGTCCTTACAAAGAACATTTATATACACACAGAGATACTGAGACCGAGACAAAGGGAGAGAGACAGACAGACAGACAGAGAGACAGACAGATGGAGGGAGACTAAAACTTTGATTCTAGAAGGCTACAAATGGACTAAAGAAGGGGCCAGATAAATCTGAAACAAGGTTTTGGAATTAATTATAAGAATCCTTCCTGGGGGGAAAATGCTTTGGTTTTGATTTTTTTTAAAAAAAACATAATAAAATAACACTTTAAAAAATGAACACTAGAGGGAACTAGAAGGAACTAAAACAGGGGTGTCAAACTGCCGGCCCCATGGGCCGGATGCATCATAGCGAAACCACACCCACCCCATTGCCGGCAATGGCAAAAAAGTCACGATACGTCTTGACACATCAAGAGTTTGACACCCCCCCAAACTAAAAAGTACAATTCAGGGAAAAGAACACACAAACTTAATTTATAGAATGAAGCCAAATGTTCCAACGCTTTTTTTTTATCCCATTTATATCCTGCCCTTCTCCGAAGACTCAGGGCGGCTTACAATCTAAGCACAAATCAATGTGCTTAGCAATAGCCTTCATTCTATGTATATGCCTGCTTATTAGGGCTTTCACCCCCCCCCCCAAGCGGCATTATTACAAAGTCAGCTTATTGCCCCCAACAATCTGGGTCCTCCTTTCACCAACCTCGGAAGGATGGAAGGCTGAGTCAACCTTGAGCCTGGTGGGACTCGAACCTGCACTAATTGCAGGCAGCTGGTGTTGCTTAAGGAGGCATTAGCCCACTGCTCCACCAAGGCTCTTCAGCTTGACATACTAAAATACATTTTTGAAAAAAAAATGGACTCAGAAATTAATATTAGCAATGTCAACAGAGACCTATCTCTGTGGAGGAACTTGTGCCTAGAAGCTGTTATGGAAGGAGAACAAGTTTTATCTGACAATATCAAGGCTGAATTGAAAGTGAGATTACAAATGACAGGCTACAAGAATGACATGGGAAAAGATGTTACGCTGCACACATCAAAGAAACCGGATGATGTTTTAATAATTAATAGTTTAATAATCAATAATTAAAAGAGATAAACTAACAACAAACGCAGAAAATGGCCTGGATAATTTCCCCTTGTGTTGTATTTACAAAGTGGACTTTGAAGAATGTCGTGAGAGGCAACAAAGAGAAAAAAAAATGGAAAGAAATTTATTTTTAGGCATACAGAATCAAGTACCCTCTGGTTAGATCTGCACTCACTCTAGTTGTGGCCTTGCTCTTTATATAAGGACACAATAATGCCATTTTCTGCATTAGGGAGGAAGAAAGTCATTGTGGCCACTTTGGAAGCAAACAGCCTCCTTTTAAAAATGCTCATCCAAGTTAGACTATCCACACCTGTAGCTTGAATATTCTTTTTTAAACATCTGACTGCATGAATGGCATCCTTTTCCCAGCACCAATATTTATAGCCTTTGTTTCAAGTCTCCTTTTCCATGTATCAAATCATTCCTATATAAGTTTCCAAAATAATAATAATAATCTCCTTCTAAGGTAAAAGTAAAGGTTCCCCCACACGTGTGTGCTAGTCGTTTCCGACTCTAGGGGCCGGTGCTCATCTCTGTTTCAAAGCCGAAGAGCCAGCGCTTGTCTGAGGATGTCTCCGTGGTCATGTGGCCAGCATGACTAGACACCAAAGGCGCCCGGAACGCTGTTACCTTCCCACCGTAGCGGTCCCTATTTTTCTCCTTGCATTTTTACGTGCTTTTGAGCTGCTAGGTTGGCAGAAGCTGGGACGAGTAACAGGCGCTCACTTTGTTACGCGGCACTCGGGATTCAACCCGCCAGACTGCCGACCTTCTGATCGAGAAGCTCAGCGATCTAACCCACTGCATCCCTTAATCTCCTTCTAGTACTCCCTAAATTCAATTTCATCCCACGTTCATTTCATTTGGTGTGGTGCAGCACTTTATCTTTCTTTGTGTGCACTCATTTTGCTGAGAGATTCACCTTTCCTCTAATATTTCTAGAATGAAGGATCATAAAATGGTTTGTTCCAGATTTTTTTTAAAAAAAACAAACACACCAAAACTGTTAGATCCACAAAGATGATTAGGGGTCTGGAGGCTGAAACATACGAAGAACAGTTGCAGGATTTGGGTATGATAGTCTAGAGCAGACATGTCAAACACAAGGCCCGGGGCCCGGATCCGGCCCGCAAAGTGGTTTCATGCGGCCCATGAAGCCAACCTGGAGACAGTGAGGGAACGGCCCCCACTCCCTTGGCCCTGGCCCAGAGACCCTCCTTCTGCCAGAGACCCTCAGATCTGTCCCACTCCTGCCCAGGCCCCCATAGGCACCCTTGATGCGAACGATGTAGAGCTGGCCACGCCCACCCAGTAGGCCATATGCACTCTAGCCATGCCCACCCAGTAGGCCACGCCCACCCAGGGCACACTCACCTGGCCCCTTCAGGGCAACCGCAATGCTGATGCGACACTCAATGAAATTGAGTTTGACACCCCTGGTCTAGAGAAAAGAAGGACCAAGAGAGACATGACAGCAGTCTTCCAATATCTGAGGGGCTGCCACAAAGCAGAGGGGGTCAACCTATTCTCCAACTACTCGAAGGCAGGAAAAGAAGCAATGGATGGAAGCTTATCAAGGAGAGAAGGAACCTAGAACTAATTTACTGACGGAACAATTAATCAGTGTGGAACGACTTGCCCCAGATGTTGTGGGTGCTCCAACTCTGGAGGTTTTTAAGGAGAGATGAGACAGTCTGAAATGGTCTGGGAGGACTCCAACTTGAGCAAGGGCTCTCTTCCAACTCTGTTATTCTGTTCTGTTATTCTGTTGTTTCTTTCACTAATTCTGTCAGTCTCTCTCTGTTGTTGTTGTTGTTAGCTACGAAGTTGTGTCTGACCCATCGCGACCCCATGGACAACGTTCCTCCAGGCCGTCCTGTCCTCTACCATCTTCTGGAGTCCATTTAGGCTCACGCCTACTGCTTCAGTGACTCCATCCAGCCACCTCATTCTCTGTCTTCCCCTTGTTCTCTTGCCCTCAATCTAGTACTAGCCCTCTGCTCTTCCCCAGTAGCATATTGGACACTTTCTGACCTGAGGGGCTCATCTTCCAGCGTCATATCGTTTTGCCTTTTGGTACTGTCCATAGGGTTTTCATGGCAAAGATACTGGAGTGGGTTGCCATTTCCTTCTCCAGTGGATCACATTTTGTCAGAACTCTCTGCTATGACCTGTCCGTCTTGGGTGGCCCTGCACGGCATAGCTCATAGCTTCATTGAATTACGCAAGCCCCTTCGCCACGACAAGGCAGTAATCCATGAAGGGGAGTCTCTCTCTATAAGCCATCAAATTGATTGTGCTTTTCGACTCATTCCTTCTTTTAGGAATCTACGTGACTAAACAAGAACTCAAGTTGCATGTTCAAAGCAGGCATTTTATTTTATTTTATTTTATTTTAATTCCATTTATATCCTGCCCTTCTCCGAAGACTCAGGGTGGCTTACAAGCTTAGCAGTAGCCTTCATTCTATGTATATGCCTGCTTATTAGGGCTTTCAGCCCTCCCCCCCCAGAAGCGGCATTATTACAAAGTCAGCTTATTGCCCCCAACAATCTGGGTCCTCATTTTACCTACCTTGGAAGGATGGAAGGCTGAGTCAACCTTGAGCCTGGTGGGATGTGAACCTGCACTAACTGCAGGCAGCTGGTGTTACTTAAGGAGGCATTAGCCCACTGCTCCACCAAGGCTCTATTTTATAGGCAGAGACTCACAGAATTTGAGTCTTTGAATGCCCCAGTATCTTTTTCTGTATTTTTAAAACCTCATTCTCATCCATCCATTCATGCAGTGTGATCAGATGCTTTCCTCCTCACTGGATGTTATTCATTCAAAATATTGCACATTCCCCCCCCCCAAAAAAAAACCCTGTCTCTGCTTTTTCTATTGTCACTGATCATTGGAGTGTAATTTTCAGCTGTCAGCAAATTATGAATTCCTATGTTTATGTACAACCCCAAGTTTTCTCACCCTGTTTTATGCAGACTAGGGCCTTTAATCTAGAGACAGGTTTGTAAGCCAAAATCCTAAAATATAGGAGACACTTGCATTGTAAGGACACATTCGGGATAAAATTCTGGATAAATATTACATATTTAATGCCAACCTTCATTCAAGTCTTACGTGACCCTTGCCAATTAATTCTATTTCTCCCCTTTTAGTTCAGCTTTTGGCTAAAGCAAAATTATTTATTCAAACTAGACATAAGTAAAAAAAAAAAGCTGAATGTGTTGTTTTAGAGAACTCATATGTTTTCAGTGTAACTTGTTCCTTCGATGCTGTTCCTAATCTAATGTTTTTAATACTTCATAGCTTGCATACTGCAGATGTTTATGGCAAAAACACTGATCTTTTGTCCCAGCTTGTAAATACTGTGCATCAAGCACAGTAATGTATATTTTCCAGGGATATGTAAGTGTAAAATGTTTTAACTGATATACTTTCCCCCCATGAATCAATATAATCAGGTAAAGGTAAAGGTTCTCCCGCACATGCGTGCTAGTCGTTTCCAACTCTAGGGGCTGGTGCTCATCCCCATTTCAAAGCCGAAGAGCCAGCGCTTGTCCGAGGACGTCTCCGTGGTCATGTGGCCGGCATGACTAGACACCAAAGGCGCACGGAACGCTGTTACCTTCCCACCGGAGTGGTCCCTATTTTTCTACTTGCATTTTTACGTGCTTTCGAACTGCTAGGTTGGCAGAAGCTGGGACGAGTAGCAGGCGCTCACTCTGTTACGCGGCACTCGGGATTCGACCCGCCAAACTGCTGACCTTCTGATCGACAAGCTCAGCGTCCTAACCCACTGAGCCACCGCATCCCTCTATGAATCAATATAGTGAAACTCAAAAAAATTTTACGACAACAATGATCAAACCACAAAGACAACTCACCTATTGAGAAAGGTTTCAATGTTTGAGCTTTTCAGTCTACAAAAAAGGTAACTAGAAGGGTTTTTTTTAATTAAAGATATGTCTTGTCATTTGTATAGCACTCATGGCAGTACAAAGGTATACCTCATAGTATAGCGCCTTTGTTCCTCTTACTTGTCCTCACAGCCACAGTTCTTGGAGGCTGAGTACAGAGATACTCAAGAGATAGTCTATACTCAGATTGCAGAGATCTGCTTTTCTAAGAATTGAAGGATAGGATAAAAAAAATATAAGTGATGTTCTATTGTCCCGACTGTTAGCTCCCTCTTTTATTTCACTGGGCTGCACCCGAATGCCTTTCTTTTTATCCAGGTTGTGCACAGTTACACACTCATGGCAAATACTAAGAGACAATATGGAGTAGTGGTGAAAATATTGGACTAGGAGCATCCCAATCTGTTTCTCTGAGGAAAATTAAGGGGAGGAAGCATAGTGTGCAGTGCCATGCTCTGCTATACAAATGACAACACATTTCTCTAATAAATTCAAATCAAATCAAATCACTTTATTGTGGCCATTAACCAGCAGAAAGAGAAAAGAGGAGAAAATAGTTTTTAAAATGTCCAGAACATTCAATAATAAATAAGGACTCGTACGTAAATAAGTTCCTTACTTACCTTTTTTTCTTGATTGAAAAGCTTAAACACCAAAAACCTTTCTTAACCGGTGAGTTGCTTTTGTGGTTTGATATTTGTTTTTTAATCCCATTTATATACCGCCCTTCTCCGAAGACTCATGGCGGCTTACAATCTAAGAAGCACAAACCAATGTGCTTAGCAATAGCCTTCATTCTATGTATATGCCTGCTTATTAGGGCTTTCGCCCCCCCCCCCAAAGCGGCATTTTTACAAAGTCAGCTTATTGCCCCCAACAATCTGGGTCCTCATTTTACCTACCTCGGAAGGATGGAAGGCTGAGTCAACCTTTCCCAAAATCTTTTCAGCTTCACTGTATTTACCTTATTCATTGGGGAAAGTATACCATTTAAAACACAGCAAAAATGAATGAAACAGTGATATACAGTATCCTGATTATAGATGTTTTCTCTCAAGGGAGATTGGGCTCAGGATCATCCCTCACATCATTTGTGGGGTTCAGCAAAATCTAAGAGGACTCTTTGGACAAAGGTTGTCCCCTTTGTATCCCCTGATTGATACTCCAATGTTCAGTGCTTTAAAGTGAGGGAGTCTCTTTTTTGTGAATGCAGTCGGGCAGGCAAAAACTATAAACGGTCAGCTTTCCGTAATAGAAAGCTACTCCTAAACAAGGGATCAGTTCACCTAGAATACTTCACCCATGCAATATGGGTGTCCTAAATTTCATCTCTTTTGAAGAGATTCGTGCTTGGCAATGCTCTTCACTTCAAATCCAGTGAGGTTGATCTACCTTCCTGCTCCTTCTGAGACTGACACAATCCCTAAAGCTTCTAGGCATCCTTTGATATCTCTGAATGTTGGCACGGAAACACTTTTGAAACTGATATGGGAAAAGGAGTCGTCATGGTTCCGACAGATGAAACTCTTCAAAAGAACTTTGAGGCATTGTTTACCTTAAAGGATCTTTTATTCGAGTAGCATAATATCGGCACTTACATATTCGAAGCCAAAAAACTGATTTCCCCTCCCCTGGGCACCTAGTATCAAAGCACAATTCCCTCCTCCAATTAACAGTCATAAATCACATTCCCCAATTAGCTTGAAGCACGGGCTTCCTCTCCATCTCTCCAGCCCGCCAATCCTTTATCAGCTCTGGGCTCAGTAACCTTGATTCTCACGCTAAGTTTAGTGTTGTTATGTCTAGCTGGACTCTCATTCACATCTCCCCTCCCCAGTGAAAGGTAAAACAATGGCTACATTTCCATCTGTTATCAGTGCAAAAAGATCCAATGTTAGCAGCGTTGACAGGAGTTATTCTTCTTTGCAGTTCCTGTAATGGAGCCCTGGAAGAAGACTTCTCTCAGTAACTATTTCTTATACTCAGCTAGAGAAAGATACTGTCATGAACCTTTGAATGGTATCCCCACTGGGCCATGACATCTGAGTCATTTTTTTAAAATTAATTATCAAATGCAATGCTACTCCCAGCATTGCCAACCCTTCTGAATACTTTCCTGTGCCCACTGCATAGTGTCAATCATGATGCTGAAACTCCGTGTATGACGCCTTGCTAATTTCAGTTTCGTAATATTTGGAGAATTTGGGAGAGGACCCATTGTTATCTTGGTTTGTAAGAGCTTTTCCAAGGCTCTTCCTGCCCACGTAGCCTTTTCCTTTCCTTTCCCTCTGTTTTTGGAAGCTCTATTTCTGCACAGCCAGAGAATTGTTGCCTTGGATACTTAGTCATCCAGCCTTTTAAAAAAATATTAGGTGGGATCGATGCCAGAAAGCTGATCATCATATCTTTGTATCGATGTAATATACCCAGGAGTGTATGGAGTGTTGGGGAGGGGTAAGACCTTTGGCAGGGAAATGTGTCACCTTCTCAGTCTCTTCTTACTGAGCCACTGTGCAGCACACAAACATCCTCTTCGTCAGTACAGCTTTTCGCTTCATAACACGAACTCCTGGATGTAGCCTGATCTAAACATTGGCAATGTACGGGCTACGTCCTTGTCAGGAGGAAAGACGAGCAGGGTGTTATGTTGTACTGCTGACTGTTGGACAGATCCCAGGCTCGTGGTCTCCAAACTGAAGCTCTGCATCAGACTCAGAAGTGACCCCAAGGAAGCAAAGAATATAATGAATATGGCCAGGCTGAAGAACCCCCATCTTGGCTTCCAGCACCAGCTGAAGACTTAGAAACTCAGCTTGCTGACCTACATACGTATTGCTGGCAGTGCCCAGGATGCCTGGAAAGGCTTTAGGGAGGCTGTCCATTCAACTGCACTGAAGATGCACCAAAGCAGATGAAATATGGGGATGTGCAGGTAGACAGAATCTGAAGTGGTTCTAGGAAGTCCTTAACACACCCTACAGACTTCAGTCTCTCTAGAGTCCCTCTCCTCCTCCTGAGTATAGTTGCCACAACTCTCATTACAGAGAAGATTCAGATCCTCTAGAGATGGACTGTATACATTTGAAACTGTCCTCCAACTGACCATCATCTATTAACAATGAGGTGAAAGACAGGATTTCCCAGATTGACATCAATGGGACCATGAATGATCTACCGGTAGAGTAGCTGAAGTCATGGAAGCTGTCAATCAGCTATGCAATGGAAACCCCAGGGCAGACACCATATCGATAGACATCTTCAAAGTTGGTGGTCTATATTAATAGAGAAAGTCACTGAATAGAGCCTTGGTGGAGCAGTGGGCTAATGCCTCCTTAAGTAACACCAGCTGCCTGCAATTAGTGCAGGTTCGAGTCCCACCAGGCTCAAGGTTGACTCAGCCTTCCATCCTTCCGAGGTAGGTAAAATGAGGACCCAGATTGTTGGGGGCAATTAAGCTGACTTTGTAATAATGCCGCTTGGGGTGTGTGTGAAAGCCCTAATAAGCAGGCATATACATAGAATGAAGGCTACTGCTAAGCTTGTAAGCTGCCCTGAGTCTTCGGAGAAGGGCGGGATATAAATGGAATTAAAATAAATAAATATAAATAAATAAATTATTCCAGGCTTTGAGGAAGCTAGGATTCATTTCTCATGAATTTAAGGAGGCTTCCATCTTGTTTTCTTCCCTCTTGAAAAGTGTATCTTCTCTTGAGTGAGACCACAAAAGCTCATGGCTATGTGAACTTCCTCTACAATTCTATCCCTTTTAACCTTTGGGGAGGTGGGAAAGAGCTGGCATTTCCCTAAGGCACCAGAATAATAGGTTTGGAGACCAGAGATTGTATAGAAAAATGGATGGAAATGATGGACCAGACACTTTATTTTTCTTTTACACTGTTGTGGTTTTATTATTGTTGCCCACACATGAGTTTTACAAGGTAGATGGCCATATCAATCTTTTAAATAAATTAAATCCTGGGCTATGTTTCTTCCTGGATAAGAGCAAGGTCACCTGGCTGGAAATCAAAGCTCTCTTTCTAGGTGACCAGACTTATTTCAGGAGCCCTCCTTCTTCCAAGGAATTCTTTGAATTTGTTATGAATTCCAAGGAACAGGAGGATGTTGAATGTATTTGTGAAGAGAGGAAAAGTATCTGCTATGTTAAAAATTCTTCCTGTGGGGATATTCCTTGCAAGAGTGAGATATTGCAGGCGGTCCATTCTCATGTCGCTCAGATGGTCTTCTGAAATGGGAGCAAAAATCTGTCTGGGATCCAACAAGATGCACTTTTTTTGCCATTTGCTAATTGAGATCAAAGGGAGACACACAGTGGTGGGATTCAGCTGGTTCGCACCACTTTGGCAGAACCAGTAGCTAATTTTTTGTTGGCCAGGCCCAGAATGGACTTCCAGAAGCAGCATCCACACAGAGAACCCGTTGTTCACCTATTTGAATCCCACCACTGGAGACACACCTAGTGTAATAAAAATGCATTCCCTTAAGGGTTTGGAAGCATCCCTGAAGTAGCTCGAGGGTAAGGACCACGCGGAGACAGCTGGCTTAGGTTGACACTTTATTGAGGTACCGGACAGCTGACAGGGCAGTGGCTCCGCTCTTTTATAGCCAGCCGGTGGCTGGCGGTCCAATCCGCCTGTCGTCTTTCTCCCGCCGGAAAGCTGGTCCAATCGGCGGCGGCTCGGTTTGACAGCTAGGAGTCCTCGTGGCGGCTGCGCTTGTGCAGTAGGCGGCTGTGCTGACAGCTGAGAGCTGTCAGCTGCCGCGCATGCGCGGTAGCCTGCGGCAGCTCTTGACAGCTGTCAAAAGCTGCCGCGTGTATTCCTGTCAACAGTATTTACCTCACAGATCCAAACGGTTTACATGAATTCATAACTTAACAGTATAACATTAAATACATAACAATCCCTGCTTCAGACAGGAAGATGGTGCAGAGAGTGGTGAGGATGGCTGAAAAGATCATTGGCAGTTCCCTCCCTCCCATCCAGGACATAGCACAGAAGTGTTGTTTGAACAGGGTCCGTAAGGATAATTTTCAAGAGTCGCCCTGAACTGTGAGAGGAATGGCAAATAAATCTGATAAAAAGAATGGGAGCACCACTTAAACGCCAATGGCATTGACAAAATCACCGTCAGTCAATCACAAAAGGCAGCTTGGCTTAGAATACCTTACATCCTACGGCGATATCTGTAACGCCACCAAACATCTATTTTTATTTATTTATTTTATTTTATTACATTTATATACTGCCCTATTCCCGTAGGGCGGTTTACAGGGAAAATTAAAAGCATAACATACAAAAATTAAAATCAGTTAAAACAATTAATTAATTCAGGTCCCCGAAATTTAAAACTAAAACACAATTAAAAATTAAAACCCCTCAGTCTGGGCCAGACAGCTCGAAAAGCCAAGTTTTCAGGTCCTGGCGAAGGTTGGGGGCAGTCCTAAGTTCTATGGGAAATTGGTTCCATAGGGCTGGCGCGCCCACAGAGAACGCTCTTCCCCTGGGAATAACCTGCCGGCATTCCTTAACCGGCGGTACCCTGAGAAGGCCCTCCCTGTCGGAGCGCACAGGACGATGGGAAGTTGATGCCGGCAGCAGGTGTTCCCTTAGATCAGGGGTCAGCAACCTGAAACAGTGAAAGAGCCACTCGGAACCGGTTCCCTCAAAAAAGGAAAAACTGGGAGCCGCAAAAAATATGTGTGTATGTGCGTACATGCGCGCATGCGCAGAACAGGGTTTGACTGAAGAGTGGAGCCAAGGTGAGATATGGACCTACCCTGCATATTTGAATTGATTGGTTGAACTTTTTTAGTCCCACTTTTTTTTTTTGGACTGCACATGGCAGAGGACTGGGAGCTGCAGGAGATGGCTGAAAGAGCCGCATGTGGCTCCGGAGCCGCGGGTTGTAGACCTGTGCCTTAGATAGTCCAGACCCAAGCCATTTAGGGCTTTATAGGTCATTACCAGCACCTTGAATCTCACCCGGAGGGCAACCGGAAGCCAATGCAGCTCGCGGAGAAGAGGTGTTACACGGGAATATCGGGAAACCCCCATCACAACTCGTGCGGCCGCATTCTGCACCAGTTGAAGCCTCACTAGATCTAGATCTGCCTATTCCGTGTCCTTGGAAAGGACTCGATAGGTGGATAAAAAAATCCCACATCTAGTCAGAGCATCTGACTGTCTGTGCTGGCAAACGATGCATCTTCCCCAGTGTGACATAATGGAATCCCACTCACGTAGATTGCAGTTGGCAATCTAACTATTCCAGTCTGCAGCAATGGGTCGTTTATTCAAGGGAGCACCGGGAAGAAGACTTTGAGGTAGTCTAAGCATGGGGTAGCCGTGATGCCAGCTCAGAGATAGCTACATCTGAGGCAGGGAGCAGAGTGGTGCCAGTAAACACCTTTTGGAAAACGAGAGAGAGAGAGAGAGAGAGAGAGAGAGAGAGAGAGAGAGAGAGAGAGAGAGAGAGAGAGAGAGAGAGAGAGAGAGAGAGAGAGAGAGAGAGAGAGAGAGAGATGGGGTTGTCAACACAATTCCATCCCCTTTTGAATGGCTCTAAAACGCATGCTGGCTTTTCATTGTATAAATGGAGAAAAAGGGGGAAAAATGCTTTGGAGATTACCTTTGGTTGGCGTGTTTCAGGTCTGAACTGTAGGAAGGGAAGGGAAGGACGTTTGTGGAAGGATTGCTTCTTGCTAACCATCAATGATCTTTGCAAACAGGGGATGGCACTGTTGTTCTTTTCCCAGCCCTCCATTTTAAGACGCCTGTTTACTAAAAAGAGCTTCCTTTTTTTTTTCCAGGAGGAAAACCCCGCTCTGCTCTCGTTAGAGGTTCTTTTGTTTTGATGCTGCATTGTGCGAAATAGATTATCCAAACACCTCGGTTACCGGTGAGGCTGCATTTTGATCCCTGCCGCAAATGCGGCCGTTAATGGGCTGCTCAGAAGAGTCTGGGATTTATGCTTCGACTCTGTTAATTAATAACACTAATCCCTATGGAGGCTGCGTGGGGGAAAAACGATTGAAAAACAGTGTTTGTGTTAGTGGCCTTATGGCAGAGGAAAACAGCGCTGTGGATATGCTTGGTCGATGAGTCCATTATAATAATCATTTTTTGATCAGAAGCCATGCCCATCTGTTGGGTTGAAAGAGGGAGATCCTTATGCATGGGGGGGGGGAAACCTGGGATAGCTTCAGAGAAGATTACTTAAAAGCAGTAGCTTAGTTAAGGACAGCCTTTAAACATGGGGGGAAAGGGGCAGCTGTGTGCGTGCAGGATTCTGAACTGCAAATTTGTTGGCCTTATATGAAGCTCCATTGTACAACTTCTCTGTTAATTTAGTCCTTAGCCATCAAACGGGACAGAAAATGCCCAGTCTACAGGAAGGGTTTAACCCATTTTCATCTGCCCCAGAAGGATCCAGCTGATCCAAAGCTCAAAAGTCTCCACTGAGGTTGTCTAGTCTAGGGAGATTCTCAATCATCCAGCTCAGGGTTGCCCCAAGGATGCTTTTTCCAAAAACCTGCTGGACTTCTCTCTCGTGTTTTCTTTGAAGATGTTTCACTACTGCGTGGCCTTCACGACTCTCAGAAAGTTAGTGACCAGATGATTGAGGAGAATATAAATCCTTCTATTCCCCACCAGTCATTTAGAACTGAAGAAGCTTCTTGGGAGAGAAACAAAACATTTCCAAAGAAAAACACCGAAGAGGTCCAGTTGCCTTTTGGGAAAAAAAACAAAACATCTTTGGGACTCCAGTGACATTCAGACAACATGCTAGATTAGGCTATGAAAAGTAGATCATTTGTGGATCAGGATGATATGACAATGAAGCTGGCATCTTAAGGAACCCCCCAGGCCTCTAAGTTAAATCCTAATGTGATTTATTGGTTTGACTGTCGAAAGTATGAAGAACAAAACAGTTGTGCTTGTAAATCAGGCTTTAGGTTTCACACATTACGTGACCCTAGGAAACTGGGTTTAAGATCCAAATAACGGCCATTCTGCATCCCAAGAAACTAGATTTAAGCATGCTGGCTGGTGAATTCTGGGAAATGAAGTTTACCCATCCTAAAGTGTTCAGGGCTAAGAAACAATGGTATAATCCATTCAGACCTGGGTCAAGAATAGATGAAACTTATAGCTGACAGGTTAATTTTAGTCCCTTGTGGACTCTTTGTGTGAATGAGACTGGGACAGGAATGCATTTTGTCATCCTTGCTTTGGAAAGGATGGCATATAATAAATAATCCTGAGTAATGAGGCAACATACACTTGTGCTGTTAACGCCGGCAATTTTCACACATGAGTTTGAAATCTCATTATCTTCTTGGATGCATGATCCTGTAATGTAGATCCCTGCTACGTCTATTCACCCTTCGGTTCAGAAGGAACCGTCTTTGCACAAAGCCATGTCTGACACAAATAAAAATGCTTTTGGATCACTTTTGGTGCTGCCAGCCTGAATTACTTCAAGGGGATGTCAGCAAACAGCACGAGAACTTTCTATCTCTCTCTCTCTGGGCGAGGAAGAAATATTGTTGAGCTGTAGATCCAGTTTTGACGGATCAGGTTTTGTGCATTCTGAAAAAGACTCACCTTCCAGCACATCCCATTGAAATAGGATCTTGTATACTGTTGTTAGAAGGGACGCGGCGTGGCTGAGTGGGTTAGGACGCTGAACTTGTTGATCAGAAGGTCGGCAGTTTGGTGGGTCGAACCTCGAGTGCCGCGTTGCAGAGTGAGCGCCTGTTACTCGTCCCAGCTTCTGCCAACCTAGCAGTTCGAAAGCACGTAAAAATGCAAGTAGAAAAATAGGGACCACTACGGTGGGAAGGTAACAGCGTTCTGTGCGCCTTTGGCGTCTAGTCATGCCGGCCACATGACCACGGAGACGTCCTCGGACAAGCGCTGGCTCTTCGGCTTGGAGACGGAGATGAGCACCAGCCCCTAGAGTCGGAAACGACTAGCACGCATGTGCGGGGGAACCTTTACCTTTACCTTATACTGTTATTAGCTTTCCCAGAATTGCATCTTCTGAATGTGGTGAATTGTAATTTCCATTATCCTTAGCCAACATGGCCATCTTGGCTGGAGGTGTTAGCAATGATAGTCCATCAGTTTTGGAAGGCATTGTTAGTATAGCAATTATTTATATCAGTTTTTCTCCATCTCAGCAACTTAAAGATGCATGGACTTCATCTCCCAGAATTCCCCAGACAGTATGCTCCTCCTTCTCCTTCTCCTCCCCTTCCCCCGCTCCTTCTCAAAATGTTCTTAGTTTAGCTTAATTTTGTACTATGATTATTTATTATCACTGCAAAGTGAAAAACAGTATTGATTATTTCTATGGACCGAAAGCTTAGAAGATAACATTGTTACATCCTAGTCATCTTGCTGGTTTATCATTTCTCATCAAGTAATATTGTCTATATTAAAGAACTGATAAAGAAAATCCACACCAGTAAAATGTACCATCCTGTAAAACTCTCAAGCGATATCCATTAATAGGCTTGACATTTGCTTTCCATAGACAAATAGTGGTTTCTTTGTTTGTTTGACAATGAATTTTTATTGTATATTAAATGAATGGAAGTTCTTCTAGCAAATCTACTCTACACATTAATTTTGAGCAGATTTAGTATTCTGTCTCAATCAATATAAACACACCAGTATGAAAGGTTTGAAATTTACTCTGAGGTACAATCTTAAAGGGACGCGGTGGCTCAGTGGGTTAGGACGCTGGGCTTGTCGATCAGAAGGTCGGCAGTTTGGCGGGTCGAATCCCAAGTGTTGCGTAACAGAGTGAGCGCCTGTTACTCGTCCCAGCTTCTGCCAACCTAGCAGTTCGAAAGCACGTAAAAAATGCAAGTAGGAAAATAGGGACCACTCCGGTGGGAAGGTAACAGCGCTCCGTGCGCCTTTGGCGTCTAGTCATGCCGGCCACATGACCACGGAGACGTCCTCAGACAAGCGCTGGCTCTTCGGCTTTGAAACGGAGATGAGCACCAGCCCTAGAGTCGGAAACGACTAGCACGCATGTGCGGGGGAACCTTTACCTTTGCCTTTACTTACAATCTTAAAGAGAATTTTTATACAGTGATGTGCCATTGGTTCATATCACTACAGAAATTGTCTAGAATGTGTATAGGCACTTCAAATTTACATTGGAAATGAGGACAGGAAGAAGCGACATTTCATCATGTTTCACGGACATGTAAAAAAATCTAGAAAATTCTGGATTCAAATACAAACACTGATTCAGAGGATCTTAAAGATTAACATACAATTGTGATCAGAGGCAGTTCTCTTGGGACTGATAGACAAACAGCTGGGAAAAAGTCATGGAACTTTGTTTTTCTACATGATAACTGCAGTGAGATTATTTTATTCACAGAAATAAAAAGATTCAGCACGTTATCACAATGAAGGAACACTTTGGTGAAGATGATGGAATTGACTTCTTTGATCAGAGAAACGATAACATCTATATTTGTTGCTGACTGGAAACCCTTTGTGGTCTTTTTGCATAAAACAGAAAAATATGAATTTATGATTATAATTTTGATGATTAAACAGGACAGATTATAGAAAGAAGAAAGCTTTGTTGGAAAGACAGAGTAAGAGATAAATTTATAATTGCACTTATCATTGTTTTAAAGTAGAAACTACTTTGTATCTTTATTTCATTTTCTATTTGTCTTTTACTTTTTGCCCTTTCTTGCACTTTTAGCTTTCTCTTTGATTTTTTTTTTCTTTTCTCTTTCTTTATATTTCTTTCTTTTTAATATTCTGTAATAAAAATGGTGGTTGCTGTAGGAAAAAATAGGAGTATTTAGATAGGTTGCTGCTTTGAGTTGTTTAGAATAAAGGCAGGCTATAAATAAAATAAATAAATGTATAAAAAATAAAAGTCCATGATGAGATTGGTCTGGTTTGAGAAACAGCTGAATGAACTTTTTTAGGAAGGAATGAGTGAGAAATTCAATAAATAGACTTGGCCTTGGGTGTATTATGGACAGAATTATAATGGTTTAATACTTGGAAAAAGTGTTGGGTGAATCTATAATGACTTGAGCATGGGAAATGCGTTGTGTTAATGCTAAATATTATTCCATTCCCTCTCTACTGTGAAACCAATAACTCTAAAACTATTTTCTTGTTACACTGGAAATAATGCAGCCTAGATTCTGCTTAACTTTATTAATTTTGTTTGTTTACTCTCATATCCCTTGTCAAATTAGAGTGTATGAGCTAAAGCGGAATGCCTTGGAAACTCAGCTGGAAGTTGGAATCGTTGCTTGGTTTCCAATTAAGTGAAATGTTGGGCATTATTACACCATATTTCACAGATCTTTTTTTGTTTGTTTTTTGTTTGTTTCATGTATCTTGGTTGCGGAAAATTATTGTTTAACAGCTACACCGCAGACACTTTAAAAAGATGGAGATTTCTTAACTTTATTTCCTGGGCTTTGCTTAGAATCTGTTCTATGGATTGCTTTTAAAGTTATTGTTTGAAACCTGAGTTGGGGCTTGAAAGAGAAGTCAGGGTCCCATTTTTTTTCCCCTCTCTTCTTGCTTTTTTTTTTTTTAACTGAAACATTTCTCATTCTTCTGTGCACCCATAATTGCATTGCTAACGCTCTATGTTAGGAGAAGGATTTGAGCTGACAATAAAAAGAAAGCTAATTTGGCACCAGCAATAGATAACCTGGGAAAAGCAATTCCATTTGGGTGCTGCCAGAAAGGAAAAAAAAACAACAACCCTTTTTTGCTATTTATAAATCCATATGGAGTCAGCTCCCCTATTATTTCATGCTTTATAGCCCACTCACAGATTTATTTAAAGACGGTAGTCCAAAGCATTTGCTGTGTACAGATAGTCCTCGATCTAACAACCATTTCTTTAGTGACCATTCAAAGTTACAACAGCACTGGGAAAAAACGACTTATGACCATTTTTCACTGCAGCATCCCCATGTTCCTGTGATCAAAATTCAGACACTTGGCGACTCACTTACAGTATATTCATGGCAAGAAAGGTTGTAAAATGGGGCAAAACTCACTCAGCCACCGTCTCACTTAGCGACAGAAATTTTCGGCTCAACTGCCGTTGTAAGTCGAGGACTGCCTGTATTTATTGGCAACACGTAGATTATAGCGACCGTATTTTCTTGGGACAAAAAAATAAAGGACAAATCTGAAAAAGGGGCGAATCTGAAAGACTTCGATAAGGATAAAAAAGAAAAAAAAAAGACATTAATTGTCAGTGTTTATAACCTATCTGCACAAATGGGAATTCAAGAGTGAAACCAAGAAAATAAATAATTAAATGGCATAACTCTAAAAGACAGCATTCTGAAACAGACATATGGCACTTACATAGTATGGTCTATATGTGCGCATAGATTTACTGCCAGGTGCTGTAAATCTTGAAAATGGGTTGTAAACCACAACTAAAACCCAACACCAAGGACTATTTTATCCAGTAGGACAGCAGTGCGATATCTGACATATAAATTCTGGGCTAAATTTCTTGCTTAATTGGAAACTGTGGACTGTTATGGCTTCTTTTAGGAGCCGTGGGGGCACAGTGGTTTAATGGTAGCATTGCAGGCTAACTCTGCCCACTGCCAGCAGTTCAATCCTGACCGGCTCAAGGTTGACTCATCCTTCCCTCCTGTTCTGTACCAGCCTGCTACCTGCCCTGCAGAAAAGGCAGGGACAGCCCCTTTTACAAGAAGGCAAGAGGCTGGAATTAAGCCTGCCAAATTTATTGATACAAAAACAAACGGAACAAGACACGAACCAAGAAACAGGAGCTTTTCAAGCGGTTGCCTTCAGCAAACCAGCCCTCCCACGCATTCCCCTTTTATACAGTTCAGGGCGTGGCTTCTCTCTGCCTCCTTCCGAGGTGCCCCATTGCCTTCCTCTGTTTATTCCTGCTTGACTGCCTCCTGCGTCTTGCGTCCTTGAACAGGGCCAGCTGTGGGTCATCTTCATCCACGCTGTCAGGCTCACACAGCTGGGTCTCCGTCGTGACCAGGTGGGAGGGGCCTGGCTGAGGGCTCTGCGGAGCCTCAAGGCCATCATCAGCAAGCTCTTCAACACCCCCCTCCTCCTCCTCTGAGTCGTCCGACCCAACTGCCGAACCCACAGGCTGACCCTGAATCACAACACATCCTTCTGAGGTCAGTAAAATGAAGATCCAGATTGTTGGGGGCAAGGAGCTGACTCTGTAAACCGCTTAAGAAAGTTCTGTAAAGCACTATGAACTGATATATAAATCTAAATGCTATTGCTATGGCTACTTTTCCTGAACTATAATACCATTGCTGTATTTATCCAAATGCTTCCTAAGCTTACTCCTGAGGAAGCTTGAGACAGTCATCTACATGGGGTGAAGGGAATGTGGCCGTAAATTTCCTTTTTTTGGAAAATAAAACCAACTTACAGATTGATTTTTTTTTAAAAAAAGTTTATTTGGGGATTAAACATTAGGAAGACTAGCCAGGAGATCAAGTATCACTTTTAGAGCTGAGTCCAGTAAATGCTCACCCCATAGCAGAATTTGACTGGTTCTATCCAATGGGGTGACGTTTTCGTTAATGTTATCAGTGGACTAGCCAGGAAATTGGGACACTTCAGTGGCTAACCCCATTAACTGCAGATCACAAAATCAGACCCAACGACCGGTCTGATGAAAACAACTTGTACAAGGCTTTGCTGCAAAGCAACAGATAAAAAATTAACCTATTCAGGCTGGCAGGCAAGGAATGAACTAAGCACAGACCCAAAGAGCTAGGCGAGCATCCGGAAGAGGCTTTTTCACGCCTCCTATATCATGAGGGTGTCAACAAAAGTGCGTATAGTCAAGGCTATGGTCTTCCCAGTTGCAATGTATGGCAGT
Source organism: Vipera berus (assembly GCF_964194415.1). Classification (NCBI taxonomy): domain Eukaryota; kingdom Metazoa; phylum Chordata; class Lepidosauria; order Squamata; family Viperidae; genus Vipera; species Vipera berus. The sequence goes on along the minus strand of NC_138207.1, from coordinate 97,110,287 downwards.
GAAAGCTGGACCATAAGAAAGGCTGAGCGCCAACGAATTGAATCCTTTGAACTATGGTGCTGGAGAAGGCTCCTGCAAGTCCCTTGGACTGCAAGGCGATCAAAGCGGTCAGTCCTAGAGGAGATCAACCCTGACTGCTCTTTAGAAGGCCAGATCCTGAAGCTGAAACTCAAATACCTTGGCCACCTAATGAGAAGGAAGGACTCACTGGAGAAGAACCTAATGCTGGGAAAGATTGAGGGCAATAGAAGGAGGGGACGACAGAGAATGAGGTGGCTGGATGGAGTCACTGAAGCAGTAGGCGTGAGCCTAAATGGACTGCAGCAGATGGTAGAGGACAGGAAGGCCTGGAGGAACGTTGTCCATAGGGTCGCGATGGGTTGGACATGACTTCGCAGCTAACAACAACATATCATGAGGGAGAACAGGGGTCACTGCAAGATTGTGCCGTTCTGCCAATTGTGGCCAGCTCTTCAAACAAAAGACGGAATATGATATTAAGAAGTAAACCAACAGGCCCTGTTTTGACCAATAGATTTAAATTCTGCGGTAATTTAAAATGCACAGTTCATTGGATGCTGGCAATAGACGGCACTTGTTTCGAGAGTTCGATGTCCGTTATTAAGAGGCTAACCTGAAGATGGGTTTGAATCGTCTATCGCCTACTCTCTTTTTCATCAGGATGTTTGTTCTTCTCTCATTGGAATTAGAGCCTCTTTTTTGTTTCATTTAATTACTTTTTCTGTTGCTTCCAGGAGTGCATAGCACCATTCCTAAGCTGCCATGCACCCACTTGGTGGTGTCTGCTGTGTATAGGAGGGAGCACAAGATCCGTGCACTCTCTGTACTAGAAATAAAGGTTTCTCATGCTACGCCATGAAACGCTTGCACTTCTATCTATCACTGCATTTTGCCTAAAGGGACATTTCAAATTACATTTGTAGACATCTTGAAGCAAGCAAAACTCATTTCGAGGAAAGACTGCAGAATTATTATTATTATTATTATTTTTGGTGAGAGTCAGTTTCTTTCTTATGTGGGATCCACAGGAGTCTTGAAGACGGATGGCAGGTGGATTTGCCTGGCTCATCAAGGACTGCATTATTCTACTCGGAGTCCATGGCAGGCGAGACACCCTCTGAGCAATGGCTTGGGAATGGTCATGAACAGGAGCAACCTAATATACTAAAGCTGTGCAAGATTTCAGATCTGAAGGCAAAGGAGTGCCTCAGAGGGCACAGCTGTCTGTTGATCCCACGGATCTTTTCCTGGAATCATTGATTCCGTGAATTGAAGGATGATCTTGTAAAACTGAGAATGCCCTCTGTCCATGGAGATCTCTTGCATGATTTAAGTGTAAATTAGGATATGGGATTGGAGTATACGGGAATAAAAGAAATTCCGAGGGTGGTGTACATTGGCAAACAATTCAAGCAGATTCGGGAAAAGGCTTGTGAATTTCGTGTGAGTGTGTATCTCAAAGTATACTGGATGGGCAGTTCTTCATGCCATAGACATCACTACAAGGCAGGAAAGGAGTTTGCATGTCACGATGTTAACATTCTGGTAATATGAACTGCATCATTCATGCCACACAAGTTGCATTATGACATTAACTGATATTGGCTCACCCTCAGAGATGCCACTGCTGAATATTATTTATTCATTTGAACCCAAACCTTTTTCTCTGAAATCCACCTGTGGAGTATATACTATGTGCTTTCATTTTGTCTCCTGTGAACAAGGACACAAAGAAATTGTTTGCTGGACCTCATATTTAGAGTGGGACCACCAGGAATCTAATCTGGCAACAAGATCTTCAAAACCAGAAGGTCAAGTGGAGGAAACCAAGAGTCCAGGCAATTCAAAAGGGTATAAAGATTTATTACATCCTAAGATGCGGTGACAGATTTTATTTTCCTGGTCTCCAAGATCACCACAGATGGGGACTGCAGCCAAGAAATTAAAAGAGGCCTGCTCCTCGGGAGGAAAGCCATGGCAAATCTAGACAGCACACTAAAAAGCAGAGACATCACCCTGTCAACAAAAGTGCGTATAGTCAAGGCTATGGTCTTCCCAGTTGCAATGTATGGCAGTGAACGCTGGACCATAAGAAAGGCTGAGCACCAAAGAATTGAGGCCTTTGAACTATGGTGCTGGAGAAGGCTCCTGCGAGTCCCTTGGACTGCAAGGCAATCAAACCGGTCAGTCCTAGAGGAGATCAACCCTGACTGCTCTTTAGAAGGCCAGATCCTGAAGCTGAAACTCAAATACTTTGGCCACCTAATGAGAAGGAAGGACTCACTGAAGAAGAACCTAATGCTGGGAAAGATTGAGGGCAAGAGAAGAAGGAGACGACAGAGAATGAGGTGGCTGGATGGAGTCACTGAAGCAATAGGCGTGAGCTTAAATGGACTCCAGAAGATGGTAGAGGACAGGAAGGCCTGGAGGAACGTTGTCCATAGGGTCGCGATGGGTCGGACATGACTTCGCAGCTAACAACAACAAGAAGACGTGGTGGCTCAGTGGGTTAGGACGCTGAGCTTGTCGATCAGAAGGTTGGCAGTTTGGTGGGTCGAATCCTGAGTGCTGCATAGCAGAGTGAGCGCCTGTTACTCATCCTAGCTTCTGCCAACCTAGCAGTTCGAAAGCACGTAAAAATGCAAGTAGAAAAATAGGGACCACTACGGTGGGAAGGTAACAGCGTTCCGTGCACCTTTGGCGTCTAGTCATCTCGGCCATATGACCATGGAGATGTCCTCGGACAAGCACTGTCTCTTCGGCTTTGAAACAGAGATGAGCACCAGCCCCTAGAGTTGGAAACGACTAGCACGCATGTGCGCGGGAACCTTTACCTTTACCTTTAAGACTCTTTGCAAGAATCTGAACTACTAAAATTCAAAGCATATTGGCGATAGATAAATGTCAACAGAATTCAAGAGGGGCTGAACTTAGATCTCAAACCTAGATGCACAAAGAGATTCAAGACTGATGACACATTTGACCCCTCCCTCGGGCTCAGCCTGGTCACCTCCTACACCTAGGTATGTTTCTTCAAATTTGCGAGGGAGCATGTGGGTAAGAAGTGGCATAGACCAAATTTCTCACCAAAAAAAAGCACAAAATCCCGCAGCTTTATTTCCTGCCCCTTCAGAAATATTCTTAAGTGAGGCAAACCACAAGTGAAATCAAGGTGTCTATTATCAAGTCGTCATGGCGCTTGTTACTGAAAGCAATATGCGCACAGTGAGCTTGATGAAGAAGAAGAGAAAGCAAAATCTCTAGAGGAATGTTTTTGGTATTCTCCACATACTCATCCTACACCTCTTGTTAATAATGCAGGGAATGCAGCAGAACCTTCCCCGGAAAAATATGATTTTGCAGGATCTTTCCAGTTTTTGAAAGACCACGATTTTAAAACTGGAATTCCAAAGAGTGTTGGAGTTACAGGATAGTTTGGTGGTGGAGATAGTCCCGTTTTCTCCCCCACTTCCTTCCCCATAGCTACCAAGCCAAAGAAGTGAGAATCACACAGATTTCAGAAATGCATCTTTAATGCTAGGGTTGAAAACTGTAGCAGTAAATTCCCAGCCAGACATACACCGAGTTAATTAAGGAGAAGCCTCTTTGAAATGCTTCCTTCCCACAATCTCTCCCAGGTCCACATTGAGAATAGAAGTTCTGGCTTCAACCCCTGGCATCTGCAGATAAATCTGGGAAGGATGATGGTCTCAAACCCTGAAAAACCACTGCCGGGCAATAGACCAATGGATTACCCGAGAAGGCAAGTCTCTATGTTCAGAAAGAATAGATAATGAACAATTGAGTGCCCTTAAGCATATGCTCAAAGATGAAAGCTGACTACTAGTTCTTCTACTTTTCCTTTTCAAAACCAGAGCTGGAGCAGGAAACTCAGAAAAGCTGGCATATCAAGAAAAAAACAACAACTGAGGCTGCAGAAGAAGCTTCCAGCTCTGGCAAAAGTGTGATTTGAAACCTCCTTGGGTCCGCAAGACTAAAGATATATGCATGTTGACAGATGGAAAACCTTGGGATTCAATTTTAATGGAGGGAAGAAACCAAAACAAAAAAAATCCTGAAATTATTCAAATTAGAATCAGTTGGGACAGAGGAGAGTCACAGAAACACTTAAACAGACATGGGTCTACAAGAAGTAGACCTGTGTTGCTGGAGTCAACCTGTTCCCTTGCTTTATTGACCCCAATTTGTTATGATGTATCTTTCTTGATTCAACCCTGACTGCTCTTTAGAAGGCCAGATCCTGAAGTGGAAACTCAAATACTTTGGCCACCTAATGAGAAGGAAGGACTCACTGGAGAAGAGCCTAATGCTGGGAAAGGTGGAGGGCAAGAGAAGAAGGGGACGACAGAGAATGAGATGGCTGGATGGAGTCACTGAAGCAGTAGGCTTGAGCTTAAATGGACTCCAGAAGACGGTAGAGGACAGGAAGGCCTGGAGGAACATTGTCCATGGGGTCGTGATGGGTCAGACACGACTTTGCAACTAACAACAACAACAATCTTTCTTGATATTTAAATGTTTGGCTCTGTGGGTTCTCTTGCTTTGATCTCTGACTATCTAAAATATACCTCGTCAGTGTGGAGATGCTGCTATCAGCTTTTTAAATCTAATATTTAAGGCTCATTCTCAGTTCATGTACATAAGAATAAAGTCCCTTATGAACGGTGCAACTTGACTCTGCATGTAGGACTTTAACTTGAGATACCGTAGTTTTCAATAGATGAGAGGACCATGCCATTTATTAATTAAATTTATATTGCTCAAGTCACATCCAAGGGACTCTTGGTGCCTTTATTTATTGAGTTCCTTCTGGATGGAGAGCTTGAACATCACTACTGAAATCCAGAGGGTGTGCAGACCTTACGGCTATATCTGCCACCCACTGTTTTAAGGACAAAATATTAAAATAAAGAGAATTGAGATGGATTCTTTCTTTTCAGAGCTGCATAAAGGGCATTATTTGTGGAGGTTTCCAGTATCTACACCAGGGGGGTCTTCAAACTTGGCCCTTTTATGACTTGTGGACTTCAACTCCCAGAATTCCTCAGCCAGCGTGCCTGGCTTAGGAATTCTGGGAATCGAAGTCCACAAGTCATAAAAGGGCCAGGTTTGAAGGCCTCTGATCTATACTGTAGCGCTGTTTCTCAACCTCGGCAACTTTTAAGATGCGTGGACTTCAATTCCCGGAGTTCCCCAACTGAGGAATTCTGGGAAGTGAAATCCACACATCTTAAAGTTGCTGAGGTTGAGCAACAGTGCTATAGACACTAGAAACTTCCACAGACAATGCTTTTCTACAGCAATACTGCATTTTGGATTGAGTATATTCCCTTCCCTAGTACTGAAAAAGCAACATCAAACTGCACCAAAATAATCCCCTATTGTCAGAAGCTGTGCTGTCAGATTCATCCTTCTTCACCTACAATTCCCCCCCCCCCATATACTGTATTTCAGCTTAAAAATAAGCTCCATTGAGTCTAGTAGGCATTATCTCAAAGGGAAGTGTGCTGATGCAAATGCAGAGTTTTTAATAATTCCATATTTTGTTTTTAATTCAACCAAGCCATCTTGGCAGGCATAAATCAAACTATTATTTATGGATGATGATCATAATCAGGACATAATGATATAGCTGCAGCTTTAACCTGAAGAATATTTTCTACTGCATTTTGGCCTTGCTTCCAAAATTTTAATGCTTTCTGAATGCTTTGATGTACATCTTCAGATTCAGGGTTGGCTTGAAGGGACACAAATACTGTGGTCTAATGCAGTTAAGCTTATCTGGCTTGCTCAAGACATAGATGGACCATCACCTTGAATTTCCAAAGAAGGAGACCTTATCAGTATAGTAAATAAGAAAAAAAAAACAGATAGAAATTTGCTTTTAAATGTGGGAGCTGGAATTATTCATAAATTAGATAATATTTGTTCAGTTCTATAGTATATTCCGTGCTTTTTAATGCTTTCCCCCCCCCCTAAAACATTTATGCAGTCTATAACAAATGTCATGCTGGAATTGTTTTCTGTTGATTCAAGGATGGGTGGTGAGGACTCAGCAAGTACAGAGAAAGGCCAGTAGTTTGCAGCTTTTCCGTAAGCAGCAATGTGCATTTACTGCTGCAATAAATAACTTTTAAAATAATTGGACAGATTTTAAATTATGGGAGCTGTCTCTTTGTAAAGTAGATTTTTAGGTGGATTTGCACTTCTGGTTCAAACTTTAGGGAAGAACTTAGCATAAGCAATACATGTGTGAAGTGAGATGAAAGTTCAGTTAACGGTCTGTAATGGCTCAAGGCCAAACTACACATTACACACTAGACAAAATTACATCCCTGAAATGCTGCTAATCAGCTTGAAAATGATGGAGGCTGGCTGGCTTGCTTGCTTGCTTGCTTGTGTTCTGTACCAGCCTGCTACCGGCCCTGCAGAAAAGGCAGGGACAACCCCTTTACAAACGGCAAGAGGCTGGAATTACGCCTGCCAAATTTATTCACATAAAACAGAGCAAGACAAGACACCAACCATAAAACACGAGCTAAGAAGCAGGAGCTATTCAAGCGGTTGCCTTCAGCAAACCAGCCCTCCCACACATTCCCCTTAAATACAGTTCAGGGCGTGGCCTCTCTGTGCCTCCTTCCGAGGTGCCCCATTGCCTTCCTCTGTTTACTCCTGACTGACTGCCTCCTGCGTCGGGCGTCCTTGAACAGGGCCAGCTGTGGGTCATCTTCATCCACGCTGTCAGGCTCACACAGCTGGGTCTGCATCGTGACCAGATGAGAGGGGCCTTGCTGGGGGCTCTCATCAAGCTGTCCAATCCCCTCAGCAAGCTCTTCAACACCCCCCTCCTCCTCCTCTGAGTTGTCCGACCCAACTGCCGAACCCACAGGCTGACCCTGAATCACAACAGCTTGCTTGCTTGCTTGCTTACCTACTTACCTGAAGAAGCTTTCATTTGAGAAACGAAACATTTTCAAAGAAAAAAAAACAACCCCAAGAAAGTCCAGTTGCCTTTTAGAAAAGCAACTTTGGGACAACTATGACCTGGGTGACTGAGAATCTCCATAGACATAATGTCATATCCTTCCCATCAGTCTAGTCCAGGAGGTAGACAAGCTTGGCTCTTTTATGACTTGTGGACTTCAACTCCCAGAATTCCTGAGCCAGCCGTGCTAGTCTAGTCTAAGCCTGCCCAAGAAAATGACACCTAATGTCACCTGCAGCCAAAGCTGAGCTCAGCTTGAGAGATTCTTTGAATGGAGCAGCTGAGATTTTACTGCTTTCCTTTGCATGTCCAAGTCGATGCCATTTGGCCTCATTCAGACATGCCAAATTCTCCGCTGCTCCCTTGCCCCCTACGTTCACAACTGTGCAAATTCATTGTGTTGCCTGCACTTCTTGCCGATAGCCTCCTTTAGAGCTAAGAATTTATCAAGCTAGAATGTTTTCGTTTGTTTCTTTCCTTTTTTTACATCATTTATTTATTTATTTTATTTTATTTTAATTCCATTTATATCCCGCCCTTCTCCGAAGACTCAGGGCGGCTTACAAGCTTAGCAGTAGCCTTTGGTCCTTCCCTCTCTTCCCTCAATCTGTTCTCATCCCCATGTTAGATTTTTTTAACAGTAGGCTTGACTCCTGCAATTTTTTTTATTACTGTCATTTGGGATCTGATACAATTCCCTACTATAGGCCTGGGCAGGTCACTAACGTACTGAATGCCATGAGATTTTTCTCCCAGGTAAATGCCTAAAATATGACAGTCCTAAAGAGTTCTTGAATAAAAGGCATTGTTTTCCGTGATTCCAATTCTATTGGGAGGGGTGACCACCGAGCTAGGCACCTCTGCTTTTGCTCATATGTGGAAAAGCAAGCTTAACCTCTTTATATCAGAGTAAATTCTAATGAATTCACAGAGACTTTTTTTTTTGAAGAGACACATTTAGAATTCCCCTGTAATTTCTCTTGAGCTGTGACAAAAATGTAAAATGCATATTTAGGTATGTAATAATAATAATAATAATAATAATAATAATAATAATAATAATAATAATAATAACAACAACAACAACAACAAAACGAGAAGAAGAAGAAGAAGAAGAAGAAGAAGAAGAAGAAGAAGAAGAAGAAGAAGAAGAAGAAGAAGAAGAAGAAGAAGAAGAAGAATTTGGAAGGGACCTTGGAGGTCATCTAGTCCAACCCCCTTCTCAGGCAGGAAACCCTATACCATTTCAGACAAATGGCTGTCCAGTCTCTTCTTAAAAACTTCCAGTGTTGGAGCATTCACCGCTTCTGGAGGCAAGTTGTTCCACTGGTTAATTGTTCTAACTGTCAGGAAGTTTCTCCTTAGTTCTAGGTTGCTTCTCTCCTTGATTAGTTTCCATCCGTTGCTTCTCGTCCTGCTTTCAGGTGCTTTGGAGAATAGCTTGACTCCCGCTTCTTTGGGGCAACCCCTGAGATATTGGAACACTGCTATCATGTCACCCCTCACCCTTCTCTTCATTAAACTAGACATACCCAATTCCAGCAACCGTTCCCTATATGCTTTAGCCTCCAGTCCCCTAATCATCTTTGTTGCTCTTCTCTGTACCCTTTCTAGAGTCTCTTTTTTACATCTTTTTTACATCGTGGTGACCAAAACTGGATGCAGTATTCCAGGTGTGGCCTTACCAAGGCATTGTAAAGTGGTATTAGTACTTCACTTGATCTTGATTCTATCCCTGTGTGTGTGGATGTGCTTGTTTGTGCATGTCTATGTCGCTGTGTCTATAGATAACTACGCACACCTTTGGAAGCATCACACGCTACTTTAGATTAGCTTGTTTCTGGATCAGCAGGAATCTGCTAGTCCCTCAAGACATATATTTATTAGGCTGACTAAAAGACTAAAAAGACTTGGAAGGAAAACGTTTCAGCTCCTGCTTTTTGCAATTGATTGGATGTGAAATATCTGTATGTGGGGCTACCGTTTCTAGGCTGCAAAAAGGGGGATAGTCACTATAGATGGCAGCAAAAGCTGCAGAAAAATCTTGCTGGTTGCTTGGTTGATTGCAGCACAGGTGTGGTAGGGTTAATCTACTTATCCCACAGCATCTGTACTGTATGGTGATGGTTTCAGACTATCTAGATCAGGGGTGTCAAACTGCCAGGCTGCGGGCTGGTTGAATCATGTGGAGGCTGCAGCCACCCCAGCTGTCAACGGTGCTAACATCAGATGTTTTTGCTTTGACAACATATGGAGACGCAGCCACGTTTCTTCTTATGTTTTACCCTTAGAATTAGAGTTAGATTTAGATGATGCTGGGGGGAGGGGGGAAGAGGAGGAATGGGCATGGGAGTTTAGCTAGACATAACAACACTGAACCTAATGTGTGAACCAAGGTTATTGAAATAAGAGATGACAAGAATTGGCGGGCTGGAGAACTGGAGGGGAAGCCTACATGTCGAACTAATTGGAGAATGTGATTTATGACTGTTAAATTGGAGGAGGGAATTGTGCTTTGCTACTATGTGCTCAAGGGAGCGGGATTCAGATTTTGGCTTCCACTGTGTACGTGCCGATGCCATGCTTCTCAAATAAAGATTCTTTAAGGTAAACAATGCCTCGAAGTTCTTTGAAGAGTTTTATCTGTCGGAACCATGATACCAGCTCTAGCAATGTGAAAAAAGGCATGATATGTCATGACACGTCACGTAACATGGCAAATTTGACACCCGTGATCTAGACTGAAGTCAGCCTCTGCGGTAGACACAGAGAGATAGATCAGATAAGTGACTGCAGAAGGCTAGAAGAATACTTCACTGAGATCAATTGAATCTTGCAAATTTGTTTTCTCTTCTTCCCTTCTGATACTCCTAGGAGTTGGGGGAGGGAAGAGCCAGATTTCCCAATACTCATCTACCTCCCTGGGCATAACACGTGCTTCTGCACCAGTGGATTTCTGAATGGCTTTGGGATCTCCCTGGCTTCTACCACTGTCCTGTTCTAGACTGAGCAATCACACAATAGCAGGTCATTCCACTGATTAATTGTTCTCGTTGTCAGGAAATTTCTCTTTAGTTCTAGGTTTACTCCTTGATTAGTTTCCATTTGTTACTTCTTGTTCTGCCTTTGGGTGTTTTGGAAAATAGGTTGAGCACCTCTTCATTGTGACAGCCTTTTAGATATTGGAAGACCGATATCATGTCACCCTTAGCCCTTCTTTTCCTTATAATAGGTAAAAGGTAAAGGTTCCCCCGCACATGTGTGCTAGTCGTTTCCGACTCTAGGGGCCGGTGCTCATCTCTGTTTCAAAGCCGAAGAGCCAGCACTTGTCCAAGGACATCTCCATGGTCATGTGGCCGGCATGACTAGACGCCAAAGGCGCACGGAACGCTGTTACCTTCCCACCGTCGTGATCCCTATTTTTCTACTTGCGTTTTTACGTGCTTTCGAACTGCTAGGTTGGCAGAAGCTGGGGCGAGTAACAGGCGCTCAACTCTGTTATGCGGCACTCGGGATTCGACCCGCCAAACTGCCGACCTTCTGATCGACAGGCTCAGCGTCCTAACCCACTGAGCCACCGCGTCCCTTCATTCCTTATAATAGACATACCCAATTCTTGTAATCCTTCTTCGTATGTTTTAGCTTCCAGTCCCCTAATCAGTCTTCGTTGCTTTTCTCTTTCTCTTTCTAGAGTCTCAACATCCGTTTTACATCGTGGTGACCAAAACTGGAGTATGTAGTATTCCAAGCGTGGTAATTGCAAAATCTAATTTTGGTGACTCCATTCTGAGTTACCAGTCGAGAGAAGGCTAGGTGGAGAACACCAACGGAGTTGCCCTTAGGAAGACTGACGGCGATTGCAGGAAGTACCAAGCTGCTGCTTCAAAACAGAAGGCAGGTCTAGGAGAGGAAATGCCAAAGGACGTCTGGGATAGCAGGGCTGAGAACTCATCATCTTCACCAATAGTCTTCCAGATGTTGTTAAATTAAGGCACGCATTATTCCACAGTTGGGGAGGAGTTGTCTAGTAACAGTGGAGCTCCACTCATGCACAATTGGGATGGGGAGTTTTTTGAATGCATTGTTTTTAATTGAATGTATTGCTGTCATTATTTTATTCAGGTTTTGTCTTGTGACCCATCCAGAGTCATTTGCTTAAGTTGGCTAGTAATATCAATTTTTTAATCAATGAAATTTAATCTGGGTTGTCATTCCTAGGAATATTTGATTCTTTTATTCATCTTTTCAAAGGACTCCCCTGAACTTCATGAAGATATTTGCTACTGTGTGATGTTATCGTCAACTAAAAATAGGCTTCCAATTTCTTGCTCTGAAGCCTAATACAAGGGTATTTTTTTTGGTGGCAATTATGCCTGCTGATTGCAAATATAAAAAGGTATCTAAGTATTGTAAACACAATAATGTTAATTGTAATTGCCAGAGACTTAAAAGGATACTGTACGCTAAAGGCTGAGTAGCTAATAAATAAAAATGCTTCATGCATATTCTGATGGGAATATGGGGGGAAAAAAGGAAGGGGATTCTGTCACTTTCGACAGCTCTTAAACACAACACTTGAGGCGTTGTATGGGAAGACCAAGCAGAATTCACATTATTCCGAATGAGATCCTAAGTTGGGGAAGGCAAGATTCCTTTCCTGGGGTAGCAGGACTACACAAAGGACTGTAAAATTAAAAGAAGGGGTCTTCAGTAGAGTTATAGAATGAAATCTTTTATTCCATTACAGCTAAATTATGACTTAGGTTCATACCAAGGATTGTTTTTTTAGTATAATATTTAGTTTATTCAAAGAGGGTTAAAATAAAAGGTAAAAGGTAAAGGTTCCACCGCACGTGCATGCTAGTCATTTCCGACTCTAGTGGCCGGTGCTCATCTCCGTTTCAAAGCCAAAGAGCCAGCGCTTGTCCGAGGACGTCTCCGTGGTCATGTTGCCAGCATGACTAGACGCCAAAGGCGCACGGAATGCTGTTACCTTCCCACCGTAGTGGTCCCTATTTTTCTACTTGCATTTTATGTGCTTTCGAACTGCTAGGTTGGCAGAAGCTGGGACGAGTAACAGGCACTCACTCTGTTACGCGGCACTCGGGATTCGACCCGCCAAACTGCCGACCTTCTGATCAACAAGTTCAGCGCCCTAACCCACTGAGCCACCTCGTCCCTTAGGGTTAAAATACAAAATTGCACTAAGGAGGTAAGACATCCAATTTTTAAATCACTTTTGCCAGGAGTGAAATGGCGACAAAGTAATGCTAAGCTCTCCAAGGTCAAAACTGGAAAGAAAGAGAAAGAAAGAAAGAAAGAAAGAAAGAAAGAAAGAAAGAAAGAAAGAAAGAAAGAAAGAAAGAAAGAAAGAAAGAAAGAAAGAAAGAAAGAAAGAAAGAAAGAAAGAGAAGGAAGAGAGAGAGAGAAAGAGAGAGAGAGAGAGAGAGAGAAAGAAAGAAAGAAAGAAAGAAAGAAAGAAAGGGAGAGAGAAAGAAAGAAAGAAAGAAAGAAAGAAAGAAAGAAAGAAAGAAAGAAAGAGAAGGAAGAGAGAGAGAGAGAAAGAAAGAAAGAAAGAAAGAAAGAAAGGGGGAGAGAGAGAGAGAGAGAGAGAAAGAAAGAAAGAAAGAAAGAAAGGAAAGAAGAAAGAAAGAAAGAAAGAAAGAAAGAAAGAAAGAAAGAAAGAAAGAAAGAAAGAAAGAAAGAAAGAAAGAAAGAAAGAGAAAGAGAGGGAGGGAGAGGGCGAGGGAGGGAGGGAGGGAGGGAGGGAGGGAGAAAGAAAGAAAGAAAGAAAGAAAGAAAGAAAGAAAGAAAGAAAGAAAGAAAGGGTTAATTACTGGCCTGTTGTGTTGGTAAGAACTTGTGCTGGATATCCCTTCAGTTCAAATGGATTTCTCACATGCCAGGTTTTAATGCTACTTAGAATCCAAAAAGGAATAAAAAATGTAAATAAAGATTTTTTTCTCCCCACTATGTGACAGAACCAATGCACTAGTGTCAAGGCTGTATCATTTTTGGGTATAGGGAACCATGGGGCCCATCCTCCCAGGCCCCAAACGTACAGCAAAGTCCATCTGAAGTATGGTTGAATGACTGGAACAATGGGATGGATTCTAATCGTTTTTCCTGTCTTTTCTCCTGCTGGTGTCTCAGGTGCTGATATACCTGTCTTCACAGGTTAAATCCCTTTTTCAAAAGCATTGCTGTAGGACTGCATTGGGGGTTCCGAAGAACATTTCATCACATTGAGTCTTATCAAGGTCCCGGAAAGATACAAGTCAAGCTCCTTTTACGGTAAAGCAGTTGGTGTTATCAATGGATTAACTTAAAAATGTAATATGGTCACAGATCATAAGTTTATTGATTATGAAAGGGTAGTGATTTAATCAACAGTGTTAGACTTTGCTTGGAAGTAAGTTGTGTTTCAGCTGATAAGGAGGAGACAAATGGATGTTGTGGCCATGGATATTTTTTTAAATGCTCCAGACTGTCTCTGACCACTGAGAATTACTGGTTCTGCTACAGGCTGACAGTTGGAGAAGCAGTTCCTTAGATTGTAAAATGATGCAAAGCAGAGGTCCAGAAGTGGTGATTCAGAGCGATTAATTATGGACCTTTTGACTCTTAGTGACCAAATCCATGGGGTTTTCTTGTTCAGAAAACAGGGCCATTTATCACTGTGTTCTCCTGTGCAGTATGAACTGGTGGCTTTGCCATTGTCACTAAAGTGATAAAGCTTCCTCTGGCAACTTCCTACAGGGGTCATCCTCCACTTACAACCACAATTCCATCAGCAAAGCTACGTAGTCATTAAGTGAGTCACGCCTGATTTTTCATGACAGTTTTTGGCACTGCTGTTAAAGCAAATCATGCAATTGAACAAAACCGACATTTCCCCCATTGCCTTTGCTTGGAGGAAGCCCCTTTGGAAAGATTTCAAAGGGTGATCAGGTGACCCTGGAATGCCAATTGCCAAGGGCCTGAATTTGGATTGTGTGACCACACAGAGTTGCTGCAATGACTGCAAGTGCAGATGCAAGACACTTTTCTCAGCATTGTTGTAATTTTGAACGGTCGTTAAGAGGAAGGGCCACCTACAGGGCTGTATCCACAAAGAATAGGGCCACCATCCTTGTGAAACTTTGGGAAAGAAGCCAGAACTGCAGGGTGGGTTCACAACCATTATGTCAACGCTTCTAACATCGAATGTTTTTGCATTGACAACATGATGGAAATGTAGCCATCTTTTCCCTTTCGCTTTTAGGGTTAGATGATGCTGGGAGGGGGGGATGTGAATGAGAGTCCAGCAAGACATAACAACACTAAACCTAGCGTGAGAATCAAGGTTACTGAGCCCAGAGCTGATAAAAGAATTGGCGGGCTGGAGAGCTGGAGAGGAAGCCTGCGCTTCAAGCTAATTGAGGAATGTGATTTATGGCTGTTAATTGGAGGAAGAAGACTCCTGCGAGTCCCTTGGACTGCAAGGCGATCAAACCGGTCAGTCCTAGAGGAGATCAACCTTGACTGCTCTTTAGAAGGCCAGATCCTGAAGCTGAAACTCAAATACTTTGGCCACCCAATGAGATGGAAGGACTCACTGCAGAAGAGCCTCATGCTGGGAAAGGTTGAGGGCAAGAGAAGAAGGGGATGACAGAGAAGGAGGTGGCTGGATGAAGTCACTGAAGCAGTAAAGGTAAAGGTAAAGGTTCCCCCGCACATGCGTGCTAGTCGTTTCCGACTCTAGGGGCCGGTGCTCATCTCCGTTTCATAGCCGAAGAGCCAGCGCTTGTCCGAGGACGTCTCCGTGGTCATGTGGCCGGCATGACTAGACGCCAAAGGCGCACGGAACACTGTTACCTTCCCACCGTAGTGGTCCCTATTTGTCTACTTGCATTTTTACGTGCTTTCGAACTGCTAGGTGGGCAGAAGCTGGGACGAGTAACAGGCGCTCACTCTGTTACGCGGCACTCGGGATTCGACCCGCCAAACTGCCGACCTTCCGATCGACAAGCTCAGCGTCCTAACCCACTGAGCCACCGCGTCCCTACTGAAGCAGTAGGCATGAGCTTAAAGGGACTCCAGAAGATGGTAGAGGACAGGAAGGCCTGGAGGAATGTTGTCCGTGGGGTCGCGAGGGGTCGGACACGACTTTGCAGCTAACAACAAAATTGGAGGAGGGAATTGTGCTTTGATACTATGAGCCCAGTTTTTGGCTTCGATTATGTAAGTGCTGATATTCTGCCACTCGAATAAAAGATCCTTTAAGGTAAACAATGCCTTGAGGTTCTTTTGAAGAGTTTCATCATCGGTGGGAACCATGGCACCTTATTTGAAGGCAGAACTTTCATCCTAAAAGAGAAGGAGATGGAAGATTTGAGGCCGTGCTGTTTAAGAAACCTCAAATCCCCTCAATTTTAATAGCTGGGGTGGGGTGGGTGTGAAAAGAACTTTGCTCTTGGCCAATGAAAATTGTATGTAGTTAGACCAAGGTTGCCCAACCTTGGCAATTTGGAAGACCTGCGGACTTCAACTCCCAGAATTCCCCAGCCAGAATTCCCCAGGTCTTAAAGTTGTAAGGTTGGGCACCCTTGAGCTACATCATCTCCGCTTGCTTTTTCTTCTCCGGCGGTTGTTCTTCAGAGAGATGGAAGGGGAAACCTGTAGGCTGTTGGTTTTTCCCCCCTACCTAATTGCTCAGTAAGGCGTAAACGCGATTGCGAGATGATAATTCCATCTATTAAGTGGCAGCAAACCTGCACGATAGATGCTTCAGCCAAAGATCCGCCGGCTGTGTTTATTTCTCTTTGACACCGGAATCTGCACAGCAGACAATGAGAAGTAGGAGGCTGGCCAGGCGGTTCTGGATGGCATCCAACGCAATTAGATTATTCCCGACAAAGAGGGATTTCAATCGCCCTTCGCGCATGGATTAAACTCTACGGAAGACGCGCGCTGGGTTTTGTGTGTGTGTGTGTGTGTGTGTGTGTGTGTGTGTGTGTGTGAGAGAGAGAGAGAGAGAGAGAGAGAGAGAGAGAGAGAGAGAGAGAGAGAGAGAGAGAGATATTTCCCGCGGATCAGCCACGGGCCCTCCATTTCCCACGCAAGCAAGATCAAGCGTTTTCCCCAGTTTATCTTCCCACTTGCGGATCTGACCTCCCCAGCCCGGGGTTTTCCTCCGCCCACCCACCCACCCACCCACTCTTCGCTTTCACCTCGCGAGCTTCTTGGTTACGTGTGCGAATCTTCCGCGTCCCACTTTACGTCCCTCCCGGCTCCTGAATGAATTGGGTCTTCCCGGGCTCCGGGCAGCGTTATTTTATAAGGCTTCTCACGTTCGTGGGGTGGGGTGGGGGGGCTGCAATCAGCGGAGCGTTTGTTTGAGGGGGATGAATCGGCCTTCTGGTTGGTTCACATAGTGTGGTGGGATGGAGGGTTTGTTGTCACTGTGTGTTGGGGGGAGAGAGCAGGGGGGGGGGGCGAGGCTCAGCTAATCTCAATGTACACGTGTTGTAGTTTGACAAGAAAGGTTTATTTATTTATTATTTTATTTTATTTATTCTGAAGTCTCCGCCTGTCCAGTTGAGGCAAAGGCGGCCGAAGGGGGGGGGGGTGTCTTCCGAAGGCAATTAGTTTCCCAAGAGGCGCCAACTTTGCCCAGGTCGCTTTTCTCCGGGAATTGCGCGGGGTCTGCTCGCTTTACTTGCGAAAGAAGTCGGAGAGGGGTAGGGGGGTAGGGGGGGGCGTAGCGACGTGGACCCCCTCTTGCGTCCGAGTGGCTGGCTTTCTTTCGCCTTGGCTCTGGGCGACCTAAAAGTCCCGAAAGTCCAGCCGCCAAGGGAGGGGGACGTCCCGGCACCCCCCCCAGCATTTTGCCTTTTTTAAAAAGCCAAGCCTCCACGAGGTCGGGAAGCCAGAAGCGCGGCTGGAACTTTTAGCCCCAGGATGGGGGCGAGAGGGAGGGAGGGCGGGGGGGGGGTTGTCGCTTCGTCTTTCCCTTCGCCTTTTGCCCGCCGCCCTGCCCCGGAGCAGCTCAGTGGGCGAGACTCGGTTCCCGAAGGAAAAAGACTCAACCCAAGGCCAGGCATCCTCAGGTGTCGCCGTCGCCGCGGCTGGGAAGTCCAGCTTGACATCGCCGCCGCCGGGGGAGAGGCGCCGCTCGTTGCAGCTCCGGGCTGATGAGCTCCATCGCATCCTTCCTCATCTCGTCTTCCCCTCCTGGTGGTGGTGGGGGGGGGAAGGGGAAGAAGGGGAAGGGGCGGAGAGGGGCTGAAGCTCAGGAGAGGGGTGGGCTGGGGGATTGCCAGAGGGGTCTCCTGCGCTGACAAGCAGCCGGGAGATGGAATCTCAAGAGCCCCCAGCCCGGCTGCCTTCTCCTCTCCTGGCTGCTCCTGATGCTCTCCTCCTCTCCAGCCCCCCCCAACCCCCCCTCTCTCTCTCCCTCCCTCCCTCTCTCTCTCTCTCCCTCTCCCTCTCTCTCCCTCCCCTCCCCCTCTCTCTCTCTCCCTCCCCTCTCTCTCTCTCTCTCTCTCTCTCTCTCTCTCTCCCTCTCCCTCTCTCTCCCTCCCTCCCTCCCTCTCTCTCTCTCTCCCTCCCTCCCTCTCTCTCCCTCTCTCTCCTCCCTCTCTCTCCCTCTCTCCCTCCCTCCCTCTCTCTCTCTCTTCTCTCCCTCCCTCTCCTCTCTCTCCCTCCTCCCTCTCCCTCTCTCTCCTCCTCCTCTCCCTCCCTCTCCCTCCCTCCCTCCCTCCTCTCTCTCTCTCTCTCCTCCCTCTCTCTCCTCTCTCTCCCTCCCTCTCTCCCTCTCTCTCTCTCTCTCTCTCCCCCAGCTCCGATCTCTACGGGAGCCGTTCCTCTCCTCTCCGTCGCTTTTGCGCCCAGACTACATCGAGTAGTGGAAGCTCTGCAATCACGTGGTCCACGGCTGGGAGGAGGGCAGAAGAGGATGGTGGGTGGGGGTGGGGGTGAGGGGGGGTTACCTCCGCAGTTTGCCGGGGCTCGGAGACGCGCGCGCGCGCGCGCAGCGGCACATACGCCGGCGCGCCCGGGCGCGCGCGCTCCGACACACACACACACACACACCACACAGACACGCGCGCAC
>NC_138207.1:97089630-97091965 GCF_964194415.1 Vipera berus | reverse complement strand
CCTCCCTCCCTCCCCCCCCCCGCCCCGAGTCCCTCAAGGAAATGAGGTTTCTTGTCCTGCATCCATCAGGAGATGCTGGAGCCGGATGAGGATTGCGGCATTCCAGCCCATCCTGGACAATGAAAGCCCGCTGGGTGATCCGGGACCGTCGTTCTTTCTCTCTCTCAGCCCACCTACTTCGCAGGGTTGTTGTGAAGAAGGCGAGATGCCTCGAAAGGCGGGGGTACAAGCCTAGTCCCCTTAAAACGAGGCCTTGGAGAGAACTGGGAGGCGCCGACACCAAGGGAGGAAAATGCGAAGGGTTGAAATTTAAAAGAAACCTCCAGGATTGAGGCATTCCCCCCCCACCATCACCATCCGAGGAGCGGACTTGCCCGAGCACCGGACGTCCGCGGGGCAGAGCAGGCTTCTCTCCGCATCGGCAGAAAGTGGGAGGCGTGGGTGTCAGCCGTAGGGAAACAGCCCCCCCCACCCCACCCCAACTCCGGACCCTCGGCGTGGCTCGCAGCCTTCCCTAGATAGCTCCGCGCGCGGAGAAGGCGAGGGACAGAAGCCAGCTCCCTAGGGCGCTTTAATTTTTAATTTAATTTTAATTTTAATTCCATTTATATCCCGCCCTTCTCCGAAGACTCCGGGCGGCTTACAAGCTTAGCAGTAAGCAGTAAGCTTTGCGGATAGGAAGGACCCCGCTCCCTCCGCCTCTCCGAGGGCGGGTGCCAGCGAAACTCCCAGGGCAATCGGCTCCTGACGTTGGGACTGGACACCCACCTTGAGGGCCGGGGAGGAGGAGGAGGAGGAGGAGGAGGATGGGGAAAAAAAGAGAAGCAGCGAGAAGCCTTTGCTTTCGGCTTTTGACTTTGCGCGGCAACCATCCGGCGGTCCAGTGCGGGGCAGCAAAGAGGTGGGGAAAAAAATAAATCAATCTTGGAAGGTTTTTGCCGCCGCCTAGCGGAGTTTCGCCCCGCTCCCGCTCCGAGGAAGGATGGGGGTCCCGCAGAGCTTTCCACCACCACCCCCTGCCCGCCACGCCTCTCTTGCCTTCTCCCCGGAGGCCGAAGCAGCTGGAAGGGAGGAGGAGGAGGAGGAGGAGGAGGGAAGAATTTCGCCCACCGCTTTGGCCACTTCCAGAAATAAAACCGGAGAAGGGGAAAGGGGGGGGGGCTTTTCCTCCAAACCCGGGATCTCAAGAGGGCGAGACCCGAAAGATCCCCGGGGATGAAGCGTCGCGTCTGTCCCACCCTAACCCCCCAAGAAAGGCCGGACCGGGCGCTCCAAGAGCCGCGTGCAGACTGCAGCTGGCCGCGCGGGGATGCGCAGGAGCCTCGCTCTGCATCTCAGGCGCGCGCCCTCCTCCTCCTCCTCCTCTTCCTCAGAGCCACCCCCCCACCCCGCTCCCCGAGCAGGAAACTTTGAGAAAAGCGCTCTGCGCACCCCGTCCCACTCCCTTCCCGCAAAGAGCCGCTGCTCTCTCTTCTGGGGATTATGGGAGATGGGATCCAAAGCGTCTGCGGGGGGGGGGGGGGAATGTCGTCTCTCCGTCCAACCAAAGGGGCCGTCTCTGCACGTCCTCGTCCTCAGAAGGCATCTAAGGTTAGATGCCAACGCAGGCTTCCAGGAGTGCCGGGCGGGGAGGCGGGGAGGAACCCCAAACTCCCGAAAACCTGGCCCAAGGCTGTAAAGTTCCAGGGTAAAGCGCTAGGGGGCAGCTAAGGCCGGGAGTTGCTGCGGCTGTTTGCTGCCACCCTGTGGCCGTTCGGGTTTCGCAGTCCTGATCTGGTCCTTGGTGGTTCTGTGAAACCGTGGTTTGAGAAGTGACTCTAGTTTAGTCTCTATCCTCACCCAAAAGCTGGCTGTAAAGTTCCAGGGTAAAGCGCTAGGGGGCAGCTAAGGCCGGGAGTTGCTGCGGCTGTTTGCTGCCACCCTGTGGCCGTTCGGGTTTCGCAGTCTTGATCTGGTCCTTGGTGGTTCTGTGAAACCGTGGTTTGAGAAGTGACTCTAGTTTAGTCTCTATCCTCACCCAAAAGCTGGCTGTAAAGTTCCAGGGTAAAGCGCTAGGGGGCAGCTAAGGCCGGGAGTTGCTGCGGCTGTTTGCTGCCACCCTGTGGCCGTTCGGGTTTCGCAGTCTTGGTCCTTGGTGGTTCTGTGAAACCGTGGTTTGAGAAGTGACTCTAGTTTAGTCTCTATCCTCACCCAAAAGCTGGCTGTAAAGTTCCAGGGTAAAGCGCTAGGGGGCAGCTAAGGCCGGGAGTTGCTGCGGCTGTTTGCTGCCACCCTGTGGCCGTTCGGGTTTCGCAGTCCTGATCTGGTCCTTGGTGGTTCTGTGAAACCGTGGTTT
>NC_138207.1:96872130-97084630 GCF_964194415.1 Vipera berus | reverse complement strand
TATGCTTGAGTGGATTGTTCCTGGTTTAACCCAATTTAGCCAAGAGTCATTCTTTTACAAAGGTGGATTATTTCTAGACTGGTTCTCATAGGAATACATGTTTCCCCGCTGCAAAAATTGAAGCGATCATTAAAGGTCAGCAGAGAGATACCACAGGCTAACCCTCTGGCATCCTCTAGTGGTTGGCCAAGTTGATTCAGTTGAAATGGGGAAACCTTATTTTAATAAAGGTGAACGATTTACATGCTTTTCAGTTTAAATCGGAGAAAGCGGATGACCTTCAGGGACTTCTTGGTCACTGTCAGAGAGAACACCCACCGTTTGAACTTTCAAAGGAGGCTGCCAGCCCATAGGAACGTGTGCTTGTTGTTGTTCCTTCCCTTTGGATCTCAATAATTTTATTTGAGCTGAATTACTGGATGGGTTAGGCTCACCTGATGGAGGTGGACCTTTAGTAAACCAGGTACCAAGCCAATAAGGGCTTTCTATGTGAAGACTCTTTGAACCATTCCTGGAAGCCTCTTGGTATCTTCAAATGAAGCCTCCTGGAGTTGACAACCTTGATAGTGAGTTGGGGGACCTTTTTTTCTCCCAAACACACAGTCATTATAGGGAATGTGAGGTATTTAACAAAGGTTCTTGATTTTCATTGCATTTCACTCTGGGTTTTGGAACATGAACAAAAGTGGAAAAATTGGGGGAGATCAACCCTTACCTGTACCACAAACTATTGGGAAAGATCAGTGTGGACAATTTCCAATATTTTTTTCACTTGGGGGTGCAGAGGGAGGCTAAGGAGGAGACAGGATCTCTTCCCACATGAGTCTGGACCTTCTGATGTCATTCCAACATTGCTCTTCTTTCTGGTGCCCAGAGGACCTCCACCCTGTTTTATATTATAAAAGCTGGAGATCTCTTTGGCTGTGGTGCATCCGGATCTTTGTTGTGCTTTGTGGGATCTGTTGGGGGGCTCAGCTCAGTGTTTCCCGAGTCCCATTAACAGCAACATGAATCTGGTTGGCATGGGAGAAAGAAAAACCCCAAGGCCATATGTACGCATTATATGAGGAAGAACCATATGTACGCATTATATTTTTGGATTCGTTTTAATTTTTCCATTGGGCACGATGGCTAAAAGCCAGGAGAGGAAACGGAGCCTTCTCTTTCATTCAAGAAGCTGAGCAAAGCGGGGTGGATTATTGGTCAAATCTGGGATTGCAGAGAGGCTCATTCAGCTAGGAAGGCTCCGTAGCGCATATCAAAATTTGTTCCTATATTTAGTATTTGGGTAGTTAAATGGAATAGTTCCCGAAGTATCTTTTCTCTCTCTCTCTGTTCTTTTTGCAGCCTTCCCATAGCCCCTCTTCCACTCTCTCTTCCCTGGGATTTAAAATAAGCAGAATGTGCATCAAAAGCTTTTGGTGGGAGCTTCAGCGTTCTCTTTGGTATATAATTATATACATTTAATTATGTTGTTTTCTTTCTACATTAGAGGGAGAAGCTATTAGACAGCTTGAGCAAGAGACAGACTTGTGCAAGGCCTACAAAAAGATCCGAGACCAGCTCCTTAGTCTGTTTTGAGATACTTCGTTAGGCTTTGCAAAAAAAAAATTCTGAGGACCCTGATAAGCGTTATTTTAAAGTGTTTACTCAGGGGTGGTCAGCCTCTAAATCAGACATGTCAAACACAAGGCCCGGGGGCTGGATCCGGCCCACGAAGTGGTTTCATGCGGCCCGCGAATCCATCCTGGAAACAGTGAGGGAACGGCCCCCACTGCCTTGGCCCTGGCCGAGAGACCCTCCTTCTGCCAGAGACCCTCAGATCTGTCCCACTCCTGCCCAGGCCCCCCATAGGCACCCTTGATGCCAACGATGTAGAGCTGGCCACGCCTACCCAGTAGGCCATACACACTCTAGCCACGCCCACCCAGTAGGCCACGCCCACCCTGGCCACACCCACCCGGCCCCCTGAGGGCAACCGCAATGCTGATGCGGCCCTCAATGAAATTGAGTTTGACACCCCTGCTCTAAATGGAGAGGTTGAGTGGAAGCTTTGAAGATGGAGTACTGATGGCAGATTGGGCAAATGCTACTTTTCCAAGAAGACAAGAATTTGGGGGATGCACATTTGTTGGTTCTGTTTTTATGGGTTATTTTCCCCCTCCCCCACAACAGTTGGGGTTAGAAGGATGCATGATGGGTCTATGAAAGGATCCTCTGCAGACCCAAAGGTGATCGAAGTTTGAACCCAGGGCTTAGTTGAGAGCACAAAGAGTTGCTTTATCTTGGTGTGAGGCAACTGCCTCGGCTGGTTTCCATTTTCCTTCTGCTGTTGTACAGAGGTTGACGGCACGATCCGATCACAAACCAGACTGCAGTTCTGTCGTTCTTTCCATCCATTATCTTAATGGTGTTGGGGTTCTCCTCCCCCAATGAATAAAGAACTTGTCAAAGAAATAGAAGCAATAGCTACAAGTCTGCTGGGCTTCAGCCCCTGTAATAAACCTCCGTGGGGTGCTTTAGCTTCCCAGTCCTGGTGGCTTTCTAAGCAGCATCAGACCACACCACGTGGCCATAATAATGGAAACATTGTGATCTGAAACTCAATGGATAACTCTTTACGTGGTAGATGTGTGTGTGTGTGTGTGTAGATTTTCCCATAAGTTGTTGATACTAAAGCTTAGGTCAGTGATGGCGAACCTTTTAGAGACCAAGTGCCCAAACTACAACCCCAAACCCACTTATGTATCATTGGGTGCCAGGTGGGCGTGGCCCACTGGGTGGGCGTGGCCCACTGGGTGGGCGTGGCCAATTGGGCTGGCATGGCCCATTGGATGGGCTTGGCTGCGGTGGCAATGGCAGACTGGATGGGACTAAAAAGTTCAATCAATCAATTCCAACTTTGCAAGATCTTTTTTTTCCCCGCAAGAAGTTGAAATTGATTGATTGAACCTTTTTTTTTTTTGCACACGGCGGCGGAAGCCTAAAGCAAAAAGGTTTTATAAAACCCAGCTGAAGGCCTAGGACTGGGGTGACGGCGCGCGTGCCCACAGAGAGGGCTCTGCGTGCTACCTGTGGCACGTGTGCCATAGGTTTGCCATCACGGGCTTAGGGAATGCTATGGCTTCTAACTCTAGTTTGAGAGGAAATCCATTCGGAAACCAGAGAAGGATGATAACTTATGAGAGGTACTGGAGTTGATCTATGCAGGTCTAGGTAAGAGCCAGAAAGCTGAATGGATCCCCGCTGTTGCTTGATATTGTTGATTCTGAAGTGCATAAGCTGATCTAGACGCCTGCTCATGTTTGGTGGTTCCTGGTTTCTTTGTTTATCTTTTATTTCTTTGTAAAATGTAGTAGCCACCCATCTTGCCACATGGTAACTCTGGGCAGCTAGTAGTATATCTTTGGGGAAATTCTGGAAAGTATCCCAGCTGTAGCGCCTTACCAAGTAGAACATGCTTGGGACTGTTGGTTCCAGAAGACCCAGCCAGCGTGGCTAAAGGGAATGTTGAAGGTTATCCTATGTTCAGGATGGCTGTTCTGCAGATCCCTCTTTTGCAGGCCCTCAACTGTCATTCAGTTCAGCTGACACCGCTTGTATTTGGAACTCCAATTCCTATTCTCTCTCTCTCTCTCTCTGCAAAATAATCTTTCTCACCTCCCAGAAGTCCAGAGCAAACACGCAGAGAATTCATCATGTTCGCTCTCCGCTTTATGCATTTGGAAGACATGGACTTGCCTACAAATGCTCTTGTCGCAAGGCCCCTTTTTAGCATCAAGGAAGCATTTTAAATGTATCCACAGACAAAACCTGGGCGTGCATGCTTAAACCAGACTGAGAAGAGAGTTGAATGAAGCGTTTCTTAATTAGTATGGATTTTCTCCTACCGAGCGCTTGAAATTCTGGGATGCGTTCTGACATGTCAGCTCTTTGGAATCTCCATCTTCCCGATTCACTTGTCATACTGCATGCTCTGGACTCAGAACCATCATCATTCATGAATAGATCCGACCTAGACTTTTTACCTTTGCTGCCAGTCTTTGCTTTGGTTGTAACCGCGGAGTGGCTTAGCTAATTGCTTAACTAACTCTTATGACTGATTGGAATATGAGGCTAAATTAACCTTCCAAGTAAACCTAGGGGAAGCAGGACCTATTTTAGTAGAAGCTATTCCTGCTTCATGGGACGCGGTGGCTCAGTGGGTTAGGACACTGAGCTTGTCGACCAGAGGGTTGGCAGTTTGGCGGATCGAATCCCGAGTGCCGCGTAACAGAGTGAGCGCCTGTTACTCGTCCCAGCTTCTGCCAACCTAGCAGTTCGAAAGCACATAAAAATGCAGGTAGAAAAATAGGGACCACTATGGTGGAAAGGTAACAGCGTTCCGTGCGCCTTTGGCATCTAGTCATGCCGGCCACATGACCACGGAGACGTCCTCGGACAAGCACTGGCTCTTCGGCTTTGAAACGGAGATGAGCACCGGCCCCTAGAGTCGGAAACGACTAGCACGCATGTGCGGGGGAACCTTTACCTTTACCTTTATTCCTGCTTCCTTTTATATTAGTTTTTCCATCCCCTGCAGGGGAATGAAGAATTGGTTTAAGAAGCCAAAGGAAGGGAAAGAATTAACCCCTCCCCCCTGAGCTTCATTTTGCAAATCGATATTAAAACCAAAGCGAAAACAGGGAGAGCTTGCATATTGATTGAAAATGCTGTGAGTTGTTTGGGGCACATTTGCTGGAGCGCTACCTTCATCATGATTAGACCTAGGACGCTGAGCTTGTCGATCAGAAGGTCGGCAGTTTGGCGGGTCGAATCCCGAGTGCCGCGTAACAGAGTGAGCGCCTGTTACTCGTCCCAGCTTCTGCCAACCTAGCAGTTCAAAAGCACATAAAAATGCAAGTAGAAAATTAGGGACCACTACGGTGGGAAGGTAACAGCGTTCCGTGTGCCTTTGGCATCTAGTCATGCCGGCCACATGACCACGGAGACGTCCTCGGACAAGCGCTGGCTCTTCGGCTTTGAAACGGAGATGAGCACTGGCCCCTAGAGTTGGAAATGACTAGCACGCATGTGTGGGGGAACCTTTACCTTTATGCTTAACATGTATTAGAAAGTCAGTTATGACTCTTCTGCAGATGGCTGTCGGTGAAGATTTCTTCCAGAAAAAATTGTCCCATCATTTTCATTTGGGAAGGCACTGATGGATTCCCGAGGAAGGCTTGGCATAACTGACAAACAATGGAGTCATATAGTGGGTCAAGGACTAATTGAGTATATATAAAAAAAGGCAAATTTGCTTAGGTTAGGAAAGACCCAAACACCACCTTTTAATTTTCAGCCGGTTTTAGTGTATTGCCCTGCAAGATGAAATCTTCAGAGGTGTGTTTTTAAGGGGTTTAGTCGACCCAACATCTGTCTAGCTCAGACGCAAACTTCTCTGTCTTTGCTGGAGCTTACTCCCACGTAAGTTTGCACGGATAGAAACTTAATCATTTCCTTTCCCTCGGAGATGTTGATGTTTGAACGTTGGTTTCACGCTTATTGATTTGGGGCATATTATGCTGCATCCAGACTTTCCTCTCTGGAAGGAACATATGGTTGCATATATCACTCATACTTTTAATCTGCTTTAATTTGTCTAATATTTTCCAAGCACCTGCCAGGAACAGCGGAAAGCTTTCCCATCGTCCTCAAAAACTGACAATGTTCTTGGTTGTTTTGTTAACCAGGATGGTGCCATTAAAGCTGATATTCCGTGGGTGGGGGAATGAATGTCTTTACCTCCTGGTGACTTCTGAGCTGCAGCTCAGACTTGTTAAAGGGCCACCACAGTGAAGACGTCTGTAGCACTTTTATTTTGTCCTGGCCTTGCTTTGATGTGTCTGAATGAGACTTAATAATCCTTTGGGGGAAAGGTGGCTCAGTGGGTTAGGATGCTGAGCTTGTTGATCAAATGGTCGGCAATTTGGCGGGTCGAATCCTAAGTGCCGCGTAACAGAGTGAGCGCCTGTTAATCGTCCCAGCTTCTGCCAACATAGCAGTTCAAAAGCAGGTAAAAAATGCAAGTAGAAAAATAGGGACCACTACGGTGGGAAGGTAACAGCGTTCCGTGTGCCTTTGGCGTCTAGTCATGCCGGCCACATGACCACGGAGACATCCTCGGACAAGCGCTGGCTCGTTGGCTTTGAAACAGAGATGAGCACTGGCCCCTAGAGTCGGAAACGACTAGCATGCATGTGCGGGGGATCCTTTACCTTTATGTTAAGTCTGGGGTCCCCAACCCCCTTCGTCTCTGGATTGGTACCTGGCCACAGCATGCCAGCCTTGGTGGAGCAGTGGGCTAACGCCTCCTTAAGTAACACCAGCTGCCTGCAATTAGTGCAGGTTCGAGTCCCACCAGGCTCAAGGTTGACTCAGCCTTCCATCCTTCCGAGGTAGGTAAAATGAGGACCCAGATTGTTGGGGGCAATAAGCTGACTTTGTAAAAATGCCGCTGGGGGGGGGGGCGAAAGCCCTAATAAGCAGGCATATACATAGAATGAAGGCTATTGCTAAGCACATTAATTTGTGCTTCTTAGATTGTAAGCCGCCCTGAGTCTTCGGAGAAGGGCGGGATTTAAATGGGATTAAAAAAAAAAAACTGGTCCGGACAAACAAGCAAAGCCCCATCCTTGGCATATAGGCAGCACACAAAACCACACACACTCCAGTCTGCGAAAAAACCTCTCTCCAAGTAACCGGTCCCTGGTCCTCTATTGAACTCACAGAGTTGATTTCAAGATAAAGGACTAGTGTTGCTATCAAAGCTGCTTCTGGTGTTTCCATGACATACTTTTTTTGAGTTCCATGAGAGATTTTTAAATTGTAGTGTCTTGCCTCAAACTGCTCTGCTGGACACTGATTGTGCTGAACCCAGTTTTGCTACTTACCTAGGCAGGCAACTAGTCATCTTTTTGCAAGTAAATGGGTGAAAAGGATTGATCTGGGTTACCTGATGTTTATTAGAAGGACACATCAAGTGTATTTCTTCAATGCCCACAAGATCCACAGTGCAATAGAATTTGCTCCATTGTTTTGGCGACTGTTGAGCTACAAAGACCTACAAGGCCCCCTTAAGGTGTCCTGGTAAATCTGCCTTCTTTAAGGACTTTAAAGTAAAGGTGGCAGCAGCAAAGTTAGATTCCTTTTCATTTAAAATGGTTAGAGACTTATTTCATTTGCTGTTCAATATTCAGCAACGCTTAGGAAGGGTTCTACCATCATTATAGACCAGACATGTCAAACACAAGGCCCGGGGGCCAGATGCGGCCCGCGAAGTGGTTTCATGTGGCCCGCGAAGCCATCCTGGAAACAGTGAGGGAACGGCCCCCACTGTCTTGGCCCTGGCCCAGAGACCCTCCTTCTGCCAGAGACCCTCAGATCTGTCCCACTCCTGCCCAGGCCCCCATAGGCACCCTTGATGCGAATGATGTAGAGTTGGCCATGCCCACCCAGTAGGCCATACGCACTCTAGCCACGCCCACCCAGTAGGCCACGCCCACCCAGGCCATACCCAACCGGCCCCCTGAGGGCAACCGCAATGCTGATGCGGCCCTCAATGAAATTGAGTTTGACACCCCTGTTATAGACCATAGGCTGCAAACATTCGGGACAGAAGCTCAGATTCTGCAGTTCATCCAACAAACTCATCTTTAATGCTGAACAAAAGTTGCCAAGGATTAGTAGGGGACTCAGATCTATTTGCACAGAAGCTGGTTCTTAACTAATGGTTAAGATTCACCACCACCACCCAAAAAATGCCCCCCCATCTTGAGTTAAATCACCTTGGATAAACCAGCCTCAACTAGAAGACAGCTTTGGAGTGAGCGGGACATGAGGATCTGGAGTGTCGCCCTCAGCAATGTGGTTTGCTCTGTTGCTACAGAAGAACAATTTGGTGTAAACCTAATGGAGCTTCACGTAAAAGGTATGCCAAAGACTTTTTCTCCAGTTGGTTGAGGATAATTTGCTTCTTTCAAAATGGAAGAAGCTTCCAATATTTGCTCAATCCTGCACTGAATGTTCAACCTGGATCCCCTCCATGCACAGAATGCAATCTCCAGATACTTAAAACATTTAACCTGTTCAGTGGTATTGCTCTATGTGATACCATTACTGATCCTGGGTATTTTCACTAACATCCTAGACTTTGTCTTCTGACAATTTGAACGTGATTATCATCATTATGGTGGTGGTTGTTAGTTGCGAAGTCATGTCTGACCCATCGCGACCCCATGGACAATGTTCCTCCAGGCCTTCCTGTCCTCTACCATCTTCTGGAGTCCCTTTAAGCTCACGCCTACTGCTTCAGTGACTCCATCCAGCCACCTCCTTCTCTGTCGTCCCCTTCTTCTTCTCTTGCCCTCAATCTTTCCCAGCATTAGGCTCTTCTCCAGTGAGTTCTTCCTTCTCATTAGGTGGCCAAAGTATTTGAGTTTCCGCTTCAGGATCTGGCCTTCTAAAGAGCAGTCAGGGTTGATCTTCTCTAGGACTGACCGGTTTGATCATCCAAAGGACTCGTTATGGTACTGACCAAGTTTTCCCATGCTCTCCTGAGGCCAGTTGGTGTTTCTGACAGAAATACACCATTGTCGGCTTAAAGTAGTATTGATAAACTTTTCCCAGCAGTCTTAGATGATCCAGAAGTAAATGTAAGAGTGAAAAAGTAAGAAGGCTAATAGCTCTGTTGAAACTCTTTCTGAATTGGGGCACAATTTATGAACTTCTCTGACGAACTCAGAGCTTCTATCTACGTAGGAACAGATTATTATATATGATGGAAACCTTCCATAAAATATCTTTGGAGATTGAATCAAAGAGAGATTTAAATGTTATAAATTCCAATGATTGTACTGCTTTCAACCATATGTTGTAATATTTGCATTTGGTCATAGATTTTCTCTAAAAGCCTGCTTGTTCCTAGCAGGTGATTCTCCTCTTATTTATTTATTTATTTTGCATTGTGTGTGGGGGGGCTTATGGGCTAATAATTAGCAGGATCTGCCCTATTGCCATGAGGTTCTGGAGATAATATTTACAGGTACCGGCTGCTGGAAAGAATAGCTTTTTTAACATAATGTGTGGAAACTGTGAAGCCACTGAACCCATCATTCAATGTTAGTGTCAGAGCAGGTGAAGGTTGAAGGCTCATTCAGTAGGAAGGATGATTGAACTTCTTGGTAGCAGAGATTCTTCAAATGGAAAAATGACCCAATGTTTGTCTCCCAGATTAGAGCCCTGTGCATATTTTCCCTAGGACGGTTGTAATATGAACTAAGTGCCAACGCATCCTTCTCAAAACTTGGAGAAGCTATATGTTGTGGGTTTAGATGCCTTACACAGGCGTTGTTTGCATATCAACAACTGGCTTTGATTGATCTTTCATTCAAGCCATGGGGTAGATAGGTTATGGACAAGTTGACAAGGCAAGCATGAGCGTGTTGAATCTTATTCCTAATTAGTACTGCATCTACAACATGTTTTCTTTCATATGGCTCTCACAGTGCCCAACCTTGCAGGAAAACAGAGGGATCTCTCTCCGTCTCTCCAGGGCTGGGAAAGTCATATTCTGGGCTTCCCTTTGCTTCTTGTAGAGGACATGGACATTTGTTTGAAATATCTGAGCCAACCAGGTTAGATTTCTCACCAAGACCCTCGGGGAGACTTTGATTTAGAGGATTATGTGAAATTACCGGCTGTATTTTCTCCAAAGGATCTTCAGTCAGTCCACTCTGTCCCATTATTATACTGAACCTATTTAAGCTTATATAGGAATTCAATGCTCTGAGTGCTTAAAGTCATGTAAAAGCTTACATATGGGGCTTTATATTCTCCTGATCTAACAGGAGTCCCTCGTGTCACCAAATCTGGGGCCATGGAGAAATATTTCCTGAGGCTCAGAGTCTTTTTTCCCTTCTCCCTGGATGTACAAAATGCATTTGATCTGCCATATATCTCCTTGATTTCTGGCTACAAAGAAGGTAATTCCAACCCCACTCCACAAATAATTTACCTTGAAAATGCGAAGGTCATTTTTGATTTGCAGAAAATACATTGATAGAAGCAAGCGGGCTTTGTTCTCCTATGTAATACACTTTTTCTTTCGAAGGCTATTGCCTTAAATTCAGGGTATCTTCCTTTCAGAAAATGCGATTTTTATCCGCAGACCTTGAGCTTCTTTCTAAATTTTCTAAAAGTCCAGGTTTCACATTATCTAAAGTAACCCAAGTTATGAAATTGTGTATCTGAAGATGAACATTTTAACTGCTAAAGGGAAAAAAAATCCCTGATTTTTGGAGAACGCATTTCTATAGAGAAATGACCAAAGAATGATACTTTTCCTGGGTTTTTGGATGTTTTTGTGTAGACATTTAATTACCAGTTTAGGTAACATCTTCAAGGAAAGGGAGAAAAAGGTTTACGGGGTGATGGCACCTCCTCCCTCCCTCTTCTCTAACCTGGTAATGAAACATCTGTAGGAACACAAGCTTGATAAAGATCACCCACTCAACAGTTCAACATTCTGAATAATGTGGTCTCCACTATTGGTCCCTCTTTACAACTTGTGTTGGATCTACTGATGCATGAACAAAAGATGTTCTGTAGTAGCTTGTGTAGGTTGGCCAACAATTCAGCAAGAACCAATGAAAAGGTTCTCATGAATATGCATCTTAAGGTACTACTGGAATTGGACCAAACTACTAATGGACCAAACCGCTAATCATGCTTGTCCATCATGAACCACCAATGAGATCTTGTGAATGATACGTTGTCCTGTCTTTGTCCTTCACTGAATGTGTATGTTTGTCATGAGGCTGTAGAATGGACCTGCATAGATCAAGAGGGCTTGATTTATTCATTTTTGTCTTAGGCTAAGGTCTTGGACTAAGAAGAAAGAAATTTCTCTTTGCCTGGAAAGGATATCTTTGGACCAGTTTCCACATTTACTCTGATAACACATTCCATACTTGTGAAGCAATGAAACATTTCCGAAGGATCAAATACACCATCTCCATTTTAATTTCATTACAGTTCTGCAGCCCCATCTTATTATTCTTCATAAGAATCTGGGAAAATTCACTTGATGAGAGAAAATTGACCAGAGCCCATTCCTAGCCATGTACTCCGATGAATGCGACCATCGTAATTATAGAAACTAATCTGACTCTATAAGCAGAGCTGCAAGTGAGTCTACTCTAGGTTTTATTTCTTTTCTACAAAATCCAAGTTCTGACAATGTGACGGTATACATGAGTGCTGGAATTACTGTTTCCCCCCCCCCCCCCCGGAAGATCAGCATGTTCAGTGCTTGGGTTCCCCCCTCCCCCGCTTTTAGAAGCAGCGATAGAATCTGCATTAAGCAGAGTTGGAAAAGTCAATTGTTTGCAAAGAACTTACAGTGGTGCTTCTTGCTATGATTACAGGGAATGAATGGTGGAGTATGAACCCATTGAGGTTGCTCATGGTCAAGTTGAAATAACGAGACTTCGGCTGGTAGACAGTCCAACCCAATGTCTTTCGTAGTATAAGAGCATTGAAGTGAGCCTTTTTCCCCCCTGTAATATATACCTTTGACAGTAGAGCCTCATTTTCAGACTCACAAAAAGAAATGGTTGTGGAAATTGTGCCCTCTGTTTTTCTAGAACAGATGGCAGTTGCAGTCCAACTCTTCTGATGGAAAACAGCCTGAGTAGAAGACAGCAAGTATTATACAGACAACAGTTGTCGTGCTCCAGTTTTGTTGCTAAGAGGGCCGCTGCCTTGAAGAAAAGTATTGTTGCTTCTTGGTTGGCTAAGGTTCCTGTTTCTCCATGTTGGGATACATATACGCCAAGGGTGGCACCATTTTTCTCTGCTGTCTCTCAGGAATACATGGGAGAAGATTAATTAGCCAAGCCCCATTTTGAAAGTTTAATGGTAAAGGTAAAGGTTCCCCCACACATGCGTGCTAGTCGTTTCCGACTCTAGGGGCCGATGCTCATCTCCGTTTCAAAGCCGAAGAGCCAGCGCTTGTCCGAGGACGTCTCCATGGTCATGTGGCTGGCATGACTAGATGCCAAAGGCTCACGGAACGCTGTTACCTTCCCACTGGAGTGGTCCCTATTTTTCTACTTGCATTTTTACGTGCTTTCGAACTGCTAGGTTGGCAGAAGCTGGGACGAGTAACAGGTGCTCACTCTGTTACCCGGCACTCGGGGTTCGACCCACCAAACTGCCGACCTTCTGATCGACAAGCTCAGCGTCCTAACCCAATGAACCACCGTGTTTACTGATTGTTTATTTAAAAGATTGATATGTTTCCCGTTAAGATGTCTCAGAGTTGGTTTAACAATAACAACAATAAAACAGCTGTAATTTGGGGGAAAATAGCGACGTGTGACGTTTACAGGTAATCCTCAACTTACAACAATAATTGTGACTAGAGGGGTCATCGTTTACAAGGGATGCTGTTGTTAAATGAGTCACACCCAATTTTATGACCTTTGTTGCTGCAGTCATTAAGTAATTCCAGATTTCCCCGTTGATTTTGCTCATCGGAATCTGGCAGGTTGCAGCTGTGATGAGGCAACTGTCATGAATACATGCTGACTGCCAAGTAGCCAAATTTTGACCACATGGACACTGCAGTGGTCACAAGTGCGAGGACCAAGAATCCAAGCTATTTCAGGATTCTGCTTTTCGCGGTTTCTATCCCGTTATTTTCCCTAGCTCCTCTTTTAGATAACTTCAGTGCAGAATATATGCTGTGTGTGTGTGTATTAGGGAGCTGGTATTGGAACTGTTTTATTTTTACAGAGTGCCTCAGCCTTTAAGGCATCAGTAGCAAATGATTTCCATGCCACTGCCAAAAAACAACGACGACAACAACCCAAAATAAAAACAAAAAAAAACCTGCCTGGATTTTTCCCTGGGGAACTGTCAAGTCTTACCCAAAGGGAGCTCGTAATATCTTGTGCTTAATCAAACTTCTTGAATCATGTTGATTGTTCTACTTAAAATGCTAGATTTAAGCTGGTGGGCTTTGAATAGCTGGCAAATCTCCGTCTGTTCAACCCTTACTTTTCCCAGAGAACCCTCTGTTTTCCACCTCAGCGATCCCTTTTTGTGGAGCCTGGCTTTCCTCTGCCTGTGAACTCTCAGTTGCCACAGCCTCCCAATTCTTCTTCCTTTACGTCAAAATTAAATTAAATATGCACCAAGAAATTGGAACGCTTAATGATCTTCGGTTAGGGATAAGAAGGACCAAGAAGAATTCATCTAAAAATTGCAGTTTGGGCTGCCTGATGTCTTCCAGGTTTTCTCAGCTCAAGTTTATCCAGAGTCATTCTTTTAGCAACTCTTTAAATATATATATATCTAATGGAACTTGAAGGGAGAATATTAAGGAAATGAAATATCTTGGGCACTTGGGTTCCAATGCAACCCTTGAGGCAGCTATTTGAACTTGGAGATTTTTAAAAAATCCTTAACTTTAGTTTTAGCCAGCGAGTTGTGGCACAATGTGGTTTATCCTAAAACAGACATGTCAAACACAAGGCCCGGGGGCCAGATCCAGCCCGCAAAGTGGTTTCATGCGGCCCGCAAAGCCATCCTGGAAACAGTGAGGGAACAGCCCCCACTGCCTTGGCCCTGGCCCAGAGACCCTCCTCCTGCCAGAGACCCTCAGATCTGTCCCACTCCTGCCCAGGCCCCCATAGGCAACCTTGATGCGAACGATGTAGAGCTGGCCACGCCCACCCAGTAGGCCATACGCATTTTAGCCATGCCCACCCAGTAGGCCACGCCCACCCAGGCCACACCCACCCAGCCTCCTGAGGGCAACCGTAATGCCGATGCGGCCCTCAATGAAATTGAGTTTGACACCCCTGTCCTAAAAGGTTAAGCTGGATCAGACTTCCTGGAGACCACCAGGAAGGGTTAAGTCTGTAGGTTGGATGGGAAGATCCAAAATAGTTCCTGGAGAAGCCACTGGCCAACCACCAAGGAAAACGATTGGAACAAGTATGTAGTATTCAGAAGCTGAGCTGAACTGGAGGAAAGGTTTAATCAGTTTCATGATGAAATCCTAGTATGAGTCAAGAACTTCATTCTATCCACTGGATTACAGTGAGAACAATAAACCAGTGGAACGGCTTGCCTTCAGGAGCTGTGAGTGCTCCATCACTAGAGGCTTTTAAGAAGAGACTGGACAACCACTTGTCTGAAATGGTATAGGACTGTGGTGGTGAACCTCTGGCACGCGTGCCACAAGTGTCACGCAGAATCCTCTCTCTGGGCACGCGCGTCATTGCCCCAGTCCTAGGCCTTCAGCTGAGTTTTATATAAAACCTTTTCGCTTTAGGCCTCCACCGCCATGTGCAAAAAAAAGAAAAAGGTTCAATCAATCAATTTCAACAACTCACGGGGGAAAAAAAGATCTCGCAAAGTTGGAATTGATTGATTGAACTTTTTAGTCCCACCCAGTCTGCCGTTACCACCGCAGCCACGCCCACTCAATGGGCCATACCCACCCGGCACCCGATGCTACATAAGTGGGTTTTGGGTTGCAGTTTGGGCACTCGGTCTCTGAAAGGTTTGCCGTCACTGGTATGGGATCTCCTGCTTAAAGAGAGGGGTGGACTGGGAGACCTCCAAGGTCCTTCCAACTCTGTTATTCTACTCTGCTAGCGTAAGAGGCTTTAGCGTGTAATTGTTGGTGGCATGAAGCCTTTTTTTGAGTTAATTGCTCAAAAGATGGGATGAGCAGCAGATATATGGGAGTCAGTTACGTAAAAGTCACCTTGTATGTTGAATTTTCATTAGGGTAAAATTCTTACTGCCTGATGTTCCGTGGATATCCTGCCCTTCTCTTGAAGAGGAATTCAACGGAATTGTCCCCTTTAACCTCATCCCTTCACTGTTAGGGTGTAGCAGAGAAAAATGCCTCTCTGTTTCCTGACTGGCCCACATTAGGCCTATGACAGTTAGTTAAAAGGTTGCATTGTCTTGATCACCAACCATTTTGGTATTGCAATAATAAAAGTAGTGCTACATATAGAAACGGGTAGCGATAAGGAGACAGCAAAATCCAGTGGTTCTTTAGAGATGACCTCAAAGGGACATCTCCCCCCCCCCTTTTTTTTGGTGACACTCTTCAGCTCACCACCAAACAAACACAGCCTATTCATTGGTGGGTAAAAGGTGCCACTGCCCTATCTTCTTGCATTGTGGGCCATGTATTGGTTCCTTTTTGGATTCTTAATGACACATTGTTGTAGGTAACTGCTGTTTGTGATTTTATGAGACACTTCAAAAATAGTGGTATTTTTTTTTTTAAAAAGTAAATAAAAATTAAAAACCAAGAAGAATAAACTTCAGCATTGGAATTATTGCTTGCTTGCTATAACAGAACAGAATAACAGAACATCCTAAAAATATCTGTATTTAAAAGAGTATGAAATCTGTGCAATCTACATGGGTAGCTTCAAGAAAACAGTTACACTGTTGGATTGTTGGAACTAAGGAAGAAGTTTATCCTAGTTTAATTAATTAATGGGTCAGACCTGCTTTCTATTACCTATCTCTCAAAATGTTAACGGGGGGAAGGTACTGATGGCTCTCTTTTTTTTATGAGGAAAGAGTTTAATATTTGTGGCATCTTTGACTTACCTGAAAATTTTAGAGTCTACAAATCTGGAAGAATTTGGAGAAGACTGCTTAGAACTAACACCTACGTTTCAAATATGCAACCCTTTAGTTCACTTTATCAGAAGCTAAAAAGGTTATTAAAAAATATGCAAGATTAAATCCCTCTAAGAAATCTGGCAAGATGACAGTTAATTGTCACATAAAACGTTGTCAGGTTGAACATCTCTTTGGGATTTAGTCTTGAGCATTTACTATTTAAAAAGATCTGGCAGCAGATGTTAGAAGAGACTAAAATCAGATACCTGAAAACCTTTTCTGTAAAAAAACTGGTTTAATTAGATAGACTTGGGATCACACAGCACCCCAGATACCAAAAGAAAAAAAAAAAGAAATACCTAACTTACAGTCTAAATGTTGGAGATGTGGTAGTTTAGAAGCCACCTATTTTCATATGTGGTGGACTTGTAGAAATATAAAAGCTTTTTGGATTAAAATTTGGTGGAACATTCAAAAGATTTTTAAGAGAAAGATAAAGTTCTCTCCGCAATTGTTTTTATTGGGTATTGTTGTAGATTGTGATGTTAAAGAAACCAATTTGATGTTGAATATGATAACAGCAGCACGGTTACTGGTGGGACAATATTGGAAGAAGGATAGTTTGCCTACTATAGAAGAATGGGTGTTTAAAGTTTCGAATCTTGCAGAAATGTCTAAGATTTCTGCTTACTTGAAAGATCATTCACAGGAAAGATATATTTCAGTTTGGAGGAGATGGATAGATTATATTCAGAATAAATATGGGACTAAAAAGTTCCATTTAGCTTATGAGTAGATTTTAGAAGGATATTGTTATTGATCTTAGTGTTGGTACTTTGTATGTATCTATGTTAAAGGGGAGTTAAAGCACATTATGAATTTGGTTAATTGTATATTATGCATAATTCTTATTTAGAATATGATTATTATAACTATAATCCTGTATTTAGCTCTGGGAAGTGGGGGGGGGGAAGTGGGCGGGTTTGGAGTGGGGGGGATTTGGGGATATATTGTAAAATCTTGTTTTTGTAAAACACTCTAATAATAAAAAAAGAAATAAAAGAAAACTGACATGGTGTCTTAGTTCACTGTTTAAACTCATACATAGGCTCAGATAGCAGAAATCAGCTTTTGAATGATGTTCAAGATCCAACATGGACATTTCTGTGAATGACAATAAATACCCAATAGATGGATTTCCTCCCATCCAGCTGGGCTTTTGGTGGTGGTGTCTTCCGGGAAGGGAAAAATTAGTCAACCCTTAATTCCCACCTATGTGTTCCCTTTGAGTGACAGCTAAACCTAAGAACAATTCATGGTTTTTTCTAAGTGATTTTCCTAGGAGGGAATAGAATTTTCTGGAAGCCAGCTTGAGGGGGAATGGCTAAACCTTCCTTCTTATTTTTTTGTTTGAACATCTCTACAAGACCATCCCATACCTGGCAGTGTCAGTTGAGCCTGGCAAAGCACCAAACGGTACTAAGTAGCTGGATTCAGGGGAAATATCTCTAGCGTCTTTTCAGAGAGTATATGGAAAAAGCATTTTAAGCTTAAATCTTCAGATGGCGCAGAAGATCAGGTCCACACATGAAGGTACAGTTCAAACCGATTTACTGCTTCTCATGCCTATGCACACAAAAAAAATATTTTCAACTAATATTTAGCGGCTGCTTGGAGTTAGATAAGGGTTAATGGAATTCAAGGCAGGTTGGATTTAGTACACTTGTGGCTACATAGGGATTCTAGGCTGATCCCTCTTTTAACTCCACCTCACGTTCTGCCGGTTCTTCTCCTGCAAGGTAGACATGAGTACAGATGTATGCTTCTGCCAACTCAGGCCCGAGGTTATCCATCATACATCTTCCTGCATTGAGCTGTCCTTCTATTTTGTTTTATCTATATATTTTTCTTTATTTATTCAATTGATCTGCCGTCTATTTCATCATAAAAACGACTCTGGGTGGCTTAAATTGTATCTTAATTATGGGTTTGCTTCTCTCATCTGGTATGAAAAAGCTTTACTTTACGCTCTTCATTCAGATTTACCGTTCAGAGCAAATAAATTTACTAACATGACTTACTGGATTAGTATAATTTCTGTAACATTTTAATCATAATTACAATAACATCTGCTGGCAGCCGTGCACAGATGCCTGACAGAGCACAACACTTGTGAATGGGTCTCTGCCTCTCTGCATCCCAGAAAATGGATCTTTTCCCTTATTCCCCATCTTCCCAGAAGCCGATGGAAGTGAACGGATAGGGAGGGTAGATAAAATACAACACTCATAAAGTCTTGAGAAGTCCTCGTCTGTCTTCACTTTCCATATTATTTCCCACCCCCTTTGCTTTAATCATCAGCAGTTCATCCTACTTGGGCTCTTCTGTAATATCTTGTCATGGGTCAGGGTCCCATCTGTTTCTCTTTATTAACCTTTGGACAGAAAGGCTGGGTTGCAATGTTTTACGTAAACTCATCACTAGTCCTAGTGGTGGGTGTTAACTAAGGACTGACGGACAGGGCAGAGATGCCAGTTCTGTCAACAGCTGTTCTGTTCCAACCTACTACCGGCCCTGCAGAAAAGTCAGCGACAACCCCTTTACGAAAGGCAAAAGGCTGGAAGCAAGCCCACCAAATTTATTTACACGAAACAGATCCAAAACAGAGCAAACTGAGCAAAACAAAATACGAACCACAAAAACAGAAGCTATTCAAACGGTTGCCTTCAGCAAACCAGCCCTCCCACACATTCCCCTTTTAAACAGTCTCAAGGTGTGGCTTCTCTTTGCCTCCTTCCGAGGTGCCCCATTGCCTTCCTCTGTTTACTCCTGATTGACTGCCTCCTGCGTCGGGCGTCCTTGAACAGGGCCAGCTGTGGGTTATCTTCATCCAAGCTGTCAGGCTCACACAGCTGGGTCTGAGTAGTAACCAGATGGGAGGGGCCTGGCTGAGAGCTCTGCGATGCCTCAGAACTGTCCTCTGCAGGCTCTCCAAACCCCCCCTCCTCCTCCTCCTCTGAATCGTCCAACCCAACTGCCAAACCCACAGGCTGACCCTGAATCACAACAACAGCCAATAACTCTT
This sequence comes from Vipera berus, assembly GCF_964194415.1. Classification (NCBI taxonomy): domain Eukaryota; kingdom Metazoa; phylum Chordata; class Lepidosauria; order Squamata; family Viperidae; genus Vipera; species Vipera berus. The sequence continues at coordinate 97,065,840 of NC_138207.1, read as the reverse complement.
GCCCTCAAGACTAGGAAGCACCAAGTAAAGAGTCCATGCAAAGATGGAAGGAAAAAAATAAATTACTGTCAGCGTAAGAAGGAACCATCCCAGCTTGCTGCATAGTTTTTATCATGGCATGTCATATTGAGTGTATGAAAAGCTGCTACGTTCAAGCCCAGCTACTTCATTAAGCCATGTGTAATTGTGAGTTTGTGATGTATGGCCAAGTCCTGAACCAGAATGATGCCTTTTCTTCCTGCTCAGGAAGATTTGTGATTCTTTGTGGTTGACAATTTATATTTTCATTTTAGATTGTGAGGTTCTACAATGGCCAGGCCTGTTGGGGGGGGGGGAGAAACATTTCATAACGTCTATTCTCTCATGAATAGAGGTGACTGCTTCCTCCATAACACCTAATCTTGAGGCTCTTATGAAGAACAAATCATAATCCTAGACCTAGAAGATGACTTTTACCAATGCTGAATGTCAGATTTAGATCTAGACCTGAACATCTAGAGGTCGGCAGTGTGTCTTTTTTTTTTTATTGAAAAGTTTTACAGTACATTTTATCTTTAACAATCCCCCCTCCCCCCACCCCTACCTAACCCTCCCTATCCCTCCCCCCATTCCCCCTCCCCCCCCGACTTCCCAGAGCTAAGTACAAGGTATAAAAACAAAGAACAATCATAAACATCCATATGTTAACAACAATAAACTATTAATTCTATCGCCCTCTAGCTCATATAAAATGGCTACAAGCAATACTAATGTTACATATAAAAAGAAAAAAAAAAGAAAAAAGAAAAGGAAACTTATTCAAATGCTAAATGAAACTTTTTAGTCCCATATTTGTTCTGAATATAATCAATCCACTTTTTCCACTCCATAATATAACGTTCTTGCGAATGATCTTTCAAGTAAGCCGAAATCTTTGCCATTTCCGCCAGGTCAGAAACCTTTAGTGTCCATTCTTCTATAGTCGGCAGTTCCTTCTTTTTCCAATATTGACCTATTAATAGTCTTGCTGCTGTAATTAAATTCAACATCAACTTAATGTCCACAACAGTAGCGTCTGTAATTATGCCCAGCAAAAACAATTGCGGACAAAACTTTATCCTTTGCTTAAAGATCTTCTGCATATTCCACCAAATTTTTATCCAAAAAGCCTTAACCTTTTTGCAGGTCCACCATATATGAAAATACGTTGCATAGTGTGTCTTCAATGCAGATGGTGGGAAATGGATTATTGCTGAGAAGGACCCAAGTGGGTGTCAAAGCAAGAACATCCAATGGTAGCAGCATTGACATCTTTGAAGAGTTTCCTCTGTCGGAACCATGACATTGGGATTATCACAATGTGACATGGAAGCAGATAGGTACAGTAGATGCTCTGTACAAATAAGTTGTGGTTTGGGGTGGTATGTGTGTGCGCAGACGCATGTGTGTGCGCGCGCGGATGTGTATGCAAGTCTTATGTGTATATTGGACTTGCGGCCCTTTGTATTGTTGTTCTTCACATTTAGGGAACTTTTTCATATGCAAAATTAACTCCGTGGAACTAAAACTTGACAGATGTTAAAAGTTATACATGATGATTTTATTCTTCAGAGAGAAGCATCAATTAGTTATCTTGGTGATTAGTTTAAATTACCTGAAGAAACAGCAGAACTAAACCATAAGGTACTTTTTTTTCCATTTGGATAAAATGCAATGCGGAATCAAGAGTTATTTTTCCCCCCACTACTCTCACAAATAGATAACATTCTGGAATAAATATGGAAATGCAGTTTGAACTGAGAGCTAGGAAAGTACGAAGAGTATTTAATTACTGTATTGTATAGAATTATTTTTAGAGGGAACTTTATTTTCAAAATTTCTGAGTATTGTCGAGCATGTAAGTTGGCAGGAATAGTTAGTTATTTCAATTTATGTAAGAGTTTTACAGCTTTCCAGCGCAAAAATAAGCCCCTAAAATAAGCACACATTCAAAATGAGCAGGAGGCATAGTTTAGAAAAACTTTATCTATAAAATATATATAAACATGATACATACAGTTTCATTCCGCCCTGGGGAACATCAACAACTTTTAACTTGGAGATCAGAAAAAACATAGAGAAGACTAAGACACACCCAGACCGAGGCTGGCTCACAAGCCTCACACAGCCAAGACTGTGTCTTTATCAAAAACAGTTCTCATTGGCTGGTTTGTTGCTATGGCTATTCCAGTTCATAAATTCTTTGTTGTTGTTAGTTGCGAAGTCGTGTCCGACCGCTCGTGACCCCATGGACAACGTTCCTCCAGGCCTTCCTGTCCTCTACCATCTTCTGGAGTCCTTTTAAGCTCATGCCTACTGCTTCAGTGACTCCATCCAGCCACCTCATTCTCTGTCGTCCCCTTCTTCTCTTGCCCTCAATCTTTCCCAGCATTAGGCTCTTCTCCAGTGAGTCCTTCCTTCTCATTAGGTGGCCAAAGGATCTGAGTTTCCACTTCAGGATCTGGCCTTCTAAAGAGCAGTCAGGGTTGATCTCCTCTAGGACTGACCGGTTTGATCGCCTTGCAGTCCAAGGGACTCGCAGGAGTCTTCTCCAGCACCAGAGTTCAAAGGCCTCAATTCTTTGGCACTCAGCCTTTCTTATGCTCCAACTTTCACAGCCACATATTGCAACTGGGAAGACCATAGCCTTGACTATATGCACTTTTGTTGGCAGGGTGATGTCTCTGCTTTTTAGTGTGCTGTCTAAATTTGCCATAGCTTTCCTCCCCAGGAGCAAGCGTCTTTTAATTTCTTGGATGCAGTCCCCATCTGCGGTGATCTTGGAGCCCAGGAAAATAAATTCTTACACACTGACAATTTATATGGCCAGTCTCAACACACTGATTCTGCTTTGTGAATAACAGTTAAAAACTATGATGTCACAACAGTGTTGTAATAGGTCAAGAAATACTAATTGGCACCTGAGATCAAAACACAACACAACACAACAACCATCCCACAGGCTTTGCCTCCCAACTCCCATTCTCAGACAGAACCAAGTCTTCAAGTGGTATGATGTTCACTTCCTGGGAATCATTAGTCCACCAGGTGGGACATGAATCTAATATACAAGTGATGAAGCTACCGATAGTAGTTCCAAGAACACAGTCCACATCCTGAAGGCTAACAGGATCAAGTTCTTCCCAGATATCCAGCCTCAGTTACCTCTATGGAACTGCTTCAGGACTTTAGAGTCCAACTTGGATTGAACCCAAGCAACTTTATTCAACAGATACCTCGTGTATTCCTCAGTGACCATGAGGTAACCCTTTGAACCAGATTACCCCAAATAAAGGTGATAGGCAGTGACGTACTGATGTTTTGCTACCCATACCACTACAAGGTGGGTCCTAATAATAGCTCAGGGTCATGTTCAGTTGGTTTCACTCGTTGTCATCTTTTAGTGACATTCTAGACACCTATTTCATCTTCCTTATCTTCTCTGTAAACCTGGGGTTGTTTTGGACTTCATAGGGCAGTGGTGGCGAACCTATGGCACGCGTGCCAGAGGCAGCGCTCAGAGCCCTCTCTTTTGGCACATGTGCCACCGTTGCCAGAAGCAGGTCCATCAGGCCACCACCACCACCGCAGGAGCCCCTCCCAGCACAAAGGAGGCGAAGCGGACCATTAGCAAGCTCAAGTAGAAGTGGTAGAGCAGAGGTCACCAACCATTGTTGATTGGTGGACTGGAAGAAAAGGGAGGGGGAAGCATTTTACATGCGTGCATGCACGCATGGGGCCGCAAGCATGCACACACTGCAAATGGGGTGGGGGTAGTGCCTGCGTGATACTCACTAGTCCTGCCCCGTTCTTGCGTGGTACAGCGCCTTCTATCTGCACCCTGTGGCAGCCATTTTTGCGCCTTGCAGCACGGTGACCCATTTTTGCACCCCCCTGGCTCTTGTATGGCAGAGGCGACATTCAGAGGTGCCTCCCTGGCCCCCCCTTCTCGAGGGCACCTCAATGCTGATGCGGCCATGGCACTTTGTGATAAATAAGTGGGTTTTGGGTTGCAGTTTGGGCACTCCGTCTCTAAAAGGTTCGCCATCACTGTCATAGGAGGATACAGATTGCATGGCCACAATCCAATCCAAAGTCCTCGCTTCTGTCTCTTTTGAGGCAAGGACCAAGTCTTCAGTTGGGCCATGCAGCACACCTTGAGGAACAACCAGACTGATGGAATGGAAATCTTTTCTTTTGCCCTGAGAAATGTATTATCTTAAAAGTGTGAGGCTGAAATTTAATAGGGTTGGATATTTAGTGGCTATTAGGACAGAAAATGATTTTTTTTCCCATGTGAATTGCCATTCTTTTAATTCAGTATTTTAGAATGGTGCTAATGTGTTGTAGCATTATTAAAATGATTATTCTATGGGGGACCGTAGGATATAAATCACTTTTACTAATTAGTACTATTTAGTAATTATTTTAACAAAAGTAAACCAAGTAGTAGTATTCTCAGATAGTCTCAGATAGGATGAAAATTGACATCTAGTACTGATAACAATAAAAAAAATACGTTTAAGGATTGAGCAGATACATTCCATGTTTACAAATCTGAAGGCATCTTCAAAGAAAAATGAGGAATAGGTCTCCTCTGTATAATGGCTACTTAGAAATCATGCTGTATCTAAGAATAAATTATGCCTGGTTCAAAGAAGATTATTTGTTTATGGTACAGTATTCGTGACCTTTTACTTCTTCTGGATAAAAGTACAGAATAATAGCTGGAGATTTAATGTTAATCTGTATTGTGGCTGATATCATATCTGGCCTCATCCTAGCATAAAATGTATTTTGATAACAATTCTAAATCCTAGTTCATACAGTTGTATTATCTGGAAATCATCCTTTTAGGTTACTCATCAGTGGTATTCAGAAATCAGATATAATTAACAGTATCCTGATTATCAACTGGAAGGAAATCAGTTCACTGAAATATTCTGAATTATTTAAAAAGAATTTGACAGCCGGCAGGCACGCCTCCTAAAATTTATGCCTCTATTTAATTTCAACACAAGTGCAGTATTACTCTGAAACCTATCTAGGTAGCCAGCACCTTGCCTTGATTGAAAAGCTAAGCAGGATCAGGCCTGGTTAATACTTGGATGGGAGACTATCAAGATTAGACTGGGAAATGAAACAACAACAAACTTCTAGGGGAAAGCAGTCTCCAACCTTCCATAATGTTGTTGAAAAAATTGCGTGGATGTTGAACTTGACTCAAGGAGGTATTGCATCCCAGCTTTTAATGAGAAATCTAGTAGCTCTGTGATCCATTAGGAATATATGGAATAAAACGAAGGGAGATTCTCAGGTTTCTGAGGGTGGGAGAGACATCGAACCAATAACGAAGCAAATACACACTTTCCTTTTTCATGAGGAGTTGAGGAAGCTCCCGTTTTTTATCTGGGCCAGAGTGTATTATAAATCTAGAGATGATGAGCGTTTATCTTTTGATCTCGTGAGTCAGTTCTGTTCACTTCTCCAGTCTTATGTATTCATTTTGGGATCTGGCTTCTTTGCAATGTTTGTAACAGGTTTGTTGTTGTTGGTTTTTTTTGGTGCAGTTGATAAAGCAAGGCGGAATGTGTTTGGCCTGTGACTCTTTGCCAGGAGATGAACAATAAAGGGAAGTGCAAAGGGGAATAAACACACACAAACAAACCCTGTTTGAAGACTGTGGTTAAACAAGGGGAGCAGATGAATGGAATGAAGGAAGCAGAGGGAAGGTGGGAAGTATTAAGGTGCTGGTGATGACCTATAAAGCCCTAAATGGCATGGGTCCGGGTTATTTACGGGAGTACCTTTTGCCGGCGTTAACTTCCCATCGTCCTGTGCGCTCCCACAGAGAGGGCCTCCTCAGGGTGCCGTCGGTCAGGGAATGTCGACTGGCGGCCCCCAGGGGGAGAGCATTCTCTGTGGGTGCGCCTGCCCTCTGGAATCAGCTTCCTGTTGAGCTCCGGATGGCTCCTGACCTTCGCTCCTTCCGCCGCGACTTGAAGACTTGGCTATTTGAACTTGCCGGCCTGGACTGAGGGACTGGGATTTTAGATCTTAAATTTTAAAAATTTTAAATTTTAGAAAGTGTTTTATTGTTTAGGGCTATTGGTTTAATTTCATTTTAATTTTTGTATATTATGTGTTGTTTATAGTGTTTTAATTGCCCTGTACACCGCCCCGAGTCCCTTGGGAGAGGGGCGGTATATAAATCCAAATAATAATAATTAACTTAATGGTTTTGCACATCTAGGAGGGAGGGTTTTCAGGCGAGAGCAGAGGAAGGCCCACAGGTTGCCTCCTTTCTCAGACATTCTGAAAATACAGCCGTTGAGCCAGTCCTATTTATAATATTGATGGGTACCCATCAGTTGCTAACCATCTGTCTATCTACCCTGTCTTCAAAGGCCTTGCTGGCAGGGAAGGAAGGTGAGCCAAAGACAATTAACAGCTGGGGAAAACTCAGCTGGCAGAGAGCCTTGCTTCTAAGAATGGCAGCACTCTTCCCCCCAGTTGAGAGGACGCATCAAGAGGCATTGCCCTGCTCAGAGCAGACCTGTTTTTCATGGCTAGCAACCATATTAGGAAGGGAACAATGAGAGATTTCCAGGGGTCAGACATGGAACCCTAGGGCTGGAAGGCCTTGGAGGTTTTCTAGTCCTGGGGGGTCTCAAACTCAATTTCACTGAGGGCCGCGTCAGCATTGTGGTTGCCCTCGTCGGGCTGGGTGTGTGTGACCGGGATGGGCGTGGCCTACTGGGTGGGCGTGGCCGGGATAGGGGTGGCCTACTGCATGGGCGTGGCCAGCTCAACATCACTTACACCAGGGGTGCCTGTGCAGGCCTGGACAGGAATGGGGCAGATCCGAGAGTCTCCGGTAGAGGAGGGTGGGACCGGGGCGAGCGCTGGGGCATGGTCCACTGGAGGAGCCTCACTGTCCCTCTCAGGCCATGCAGGCTGCCAAGAGCCCTGCGCAGTGGAGGTCAAGAGGCCAGCCATTGAGTTCAGGGACCCTGCAGCCCAGTCTAGCCCAGCCCCACTTCCCCAAGGGGGCACTCAGCTGCACTACCTCCTCCTCAAGGCTGTTGCTGCTGTGCTCACTCTCCTTGGACAGGTGGCTCATGGTGGGTGCAGGAGGGCAAAGTACGTGGGTCAGAGGGAGGCCCACTCCCTCTCCATGCGAGGAGACCCAGCTTTGTAACCAAAGCATCTTCAGCAATAGGATGGGAGACCACCAGGGGATAGCGAAAAGGCAGCAGGGCTACTAGTGGCCAAATGCTAAGACAGGACTTCCTTCAGACCCTCCCTCTCCTTCCAATCTCCTTCCTTCCTTCCTTCCTTCCTTCCTTCCTTCCTTCCTTCCTTCCTTCCTCCCCTCCCTCCCTCCCTCCCTCCCTCCCTTCCTTCCTTCCTTCCTTCCTTCCTTCCTTCCTTCCTTCCTTCCTTCCTTCCTTCCTTCCTGTTTCCCTCCCCCTCCTTCCCTCTTTCCATGCCCAGGAAGGGACGAGGGGAGGAGGAGACGTTGGAAGTGCTTCTCTCAAAGAATAACAGAGTTGAAAGAGACCTTTGAGGTCTTGTAGTCCAACCCCCTGCTCAAGCAGGGGACATATACCATTCCAGACAATGGACTATCCAATCTCTATTTAAAAGCTTCCAGTGATGAAGCATCCACAACTTCTGAAGGCAAGCCTTTTCACTGGTTAGTTGTTTTCACAAGTCCTTAGTTCTAGGCTGGCTTTTCTTCTTGATTAGTTTCCATCTATTATTGCCTTCTGATGCTTTGGAAAATAGGTTGACCCCTTGTTTTCTGTGGCAGCCTGTCAAATATTGGAACACTGCTATCATGTCACCACCCCTAGTCCTTTTCACTAGGCTGGACATACCCAGTTCCCACAAACATTTGTCATATGTTTTAGCCTCCAGCCACTAACCATCTTTGTTTGCCATCCATTAAGACCAGATGGTCCCACTGGTTTGGTTTATAGAACAGTGGCCATGAGCAGAGCCTTCTCAGAGACAGCACCCCAATTATAGAACTTTCTCCAAAGGAAAATATGAACAGTGCATCCCTCACCCATTTAGAGGCAATTCCAAACACACTGCTCAGCCGCTTCCATCGCTCATGCTTGCAGGCCTTGGGGCTGATCCGGTGCAATGAGCCTCAAGGCCTGTAGCCATGAGCGGCAGAACTTATGCAGTTGGCACGACGAGCCTCGCGGCATGATGGGTGAGCGCATCGCAGGCACGGATACAGACTCTGCTGTTTTTCGGCAGCACTTCGGTGTCTGGCCCGCTGCCTCAGATCAGCGGTAGCATGCCGTGGAGAGCATGGCTGATGCGGGCAAGGCAGGCGCGCACACAGACTCCACTGTTTTCAGCGGCGCTATGGTGCCTGGCCCAGCAAAGTGAAGGTGGGCATGGTGAAGTGAGGCCCAGCAAAGCAGAGCCAGATGAGGAGCCAGTTGCCATTTCTGGAACAGCCCCGGGGGCCAAATCTGGGCCCTTCACGGGCTGGAACCGACCGTGGGCTTGTGTTTGACATGTCTGTTCTAGTCTGACCCCTGCCCAAGGTAGGAGGGCATGTTACAAAGTAATTTATACTTCACATTTCAAAGTTATTCATAGGTAGGTAGGCAGGCAGACACACAGACAGGATAGATGATAGATAATTAGATGAGAGAGAGAGATATAACATGATAGATAGATAGATAGATAGATAGATAGATAGAGAGAGAGAGAGAGAGAGAGACAGACAGACAGACAGACAGACAGATAGACAGACAGGCAAACAGACAGACAGACAGACAGACAGACAGACAGACAGACAGACAGACAGACAGACAGATAGATAGATAGATAGATAGATAGATAGATAGATAGATAGATAGATAGATAGAGTAGATAGACAGACAGACAGATAGATAGATAGGCAGGCAGACAGACAGATAGATAGATAGATAGATAGACAGACAGACAGACAGACAGACAGATAGACAGATAGACAGACAGACAGTTATATAGTTAGATAGATAGATTAATCCTCTGATAATTTTTTTCATTATCCAGTTTAAAACAATGATTCACCCAGAATACACACAGCCATTTGTATTCGTTTCTCCCATATATGGATTTCATCTGGAAATCTTTCCCCTATTTTTTACCTTCATGAAGGCCTGCATTACTGAGCCAGGCAACAACCAACACTTCTATCGTCTGCTTGCACTCCTGAGCTTTGGGAGAGATGCTGTTGCCTCTTCATATAACACCAAGACATTGAAAGGACTTCAGCAGAATTGTGAATTAAAAGCGACCCCCGTTCCCTATGGTTTTATGACTTCACTGGTGCTGGGGAGTTGACATTGTCGCTATATTTTTTTCTGACACTATAATTGAAAACTTTTGGACAGCAAGAGTGTTTTTTCAGTGATATTATTATTCAGTTTCGCCATAAGGGGGAATTCCTTACTGTTCCCCTTGATTCCTGTCCTTTTGGTCTTCTAGAACTCACGTTCTTCAGCAACCCAGGCCAACTCAAGAAGGATGAAATTGATGAGAGTTTGTGTGTGTGTGTGTGTGTGAGAGAGAGAGAGAGAGAAAGAGAGAGAGAGAGAGAGAGAGAGAGAGAGAGAGAGAGAGAGAGAGATCAATGTGTGTACACAAGAAAACTCAGATATGGAAATCAAGGTATTTCTTGGCAAGTCTAGAGCCCAAGGAATTGTTTACATCATTGGACAATCCCAAACAGTTTTCAAAATGTAGAAATGATTTTTGAAGAGCAAAATGAGAGTAAAGGATATCTAGGACTTACCATTAACATAATATGGGGAAGCAAACCCTTAAGTTCTCTTGTCGGTCTTTCCTAAAAGTTTTCATCTCGCCTAAGATATAATAATCGTTTTCTAAATACGCAACTACGTAAACCCATCATAAAGTAACCTGTGCTTTTGGGGACGCGGGTTGACACATTGCCTTTCTGCTACGATTTGGTAGCAACCTCAAAAGGGACCGCTTCAGCTTATAGGTACAGAAATGGTATCTTTGTACGTAGGAGAAACTATTGACAAAGCCAGCATGTTGGTGAGAAAACTTAATGAGTTTGCTTTGACAGATGGTTACCTTCTATTTGGTGGTGGAATGTTCTACTATGTTGATGACTGACATTTTGCATTGATAGGGTCTTAAAATATATCTTATCACCTGAGGATCTGTTGGCTCATCTTGGGTTTAATTGGCATGCCTGAGCAAATGTTTTGACCATAGATCTGAGACCATCAAAATTACACCTGTTTGATCTATGGAAGCCAACTCTGAGAAAGGAGAACATTTTTTTGCAAGAATTTATAAGTGGCTCTTGAGTTATAAATGTCCTTGGTTGATTTGCCATAGACATCTGGCATGTGAAAGATCGCTGTCATACACTTAGCAGTTACGTCAGCATTGTGATGTGTTTTTTTTTCCCCATAGGGAGGGGAAGAAAATATTTCAGATCAGGAACCTAAGCATGTAAAAATCCTCTCCAATTGCAGATTTCAAATCCAATAGATAATATAACATGCGAGCTGAGGCAATAACCATTTACCTCTTTAGAAGTAATGTGTCTCAAAGGAATGAATTAAAAGTAAGGATTTGAAAAATGGCACAAATTTTATCCTCTAATGTCATCCTGTTTACAAAATGCAGATGCCATATCCCTGTTATACAGGGACAGTATTTGTTTGTTTGTGTGTGTGTGTGTGTGTGTGTGTGTGTGTGTGCATTTGTGTTTGTGTTTGTGATAAGCTAGTGAATAACTCCCTTTACTGTAGCTCAGGGGTCCCCAAGTCCCAGGCCGTGGACCAGTACCGGGCCGTGGCATGCCAGCAACTGATCCACACAAACAAGCAAAGCCCCATCCATGGGATGCAGGCAGCATACAAAACTACACACTGTCTGGTTGATGGAAAAACCTTTCTCCACGGAACCAGTCCCTGGTGTCCAAAAGGTTGGGGACCTCTGCTGTAGATGATGCTTTAGGTGGTGCAATGAATATTTTCTGGACCTTTTTCAGTTATTGAGTTGAAAAATGGGGCTTGCTCCAATGGCCATAATCCTTTCTGATTTCGTGTAAAGTTTTAAGATGTAAAGATTTGGGTTTTGTGACATTTTCCTGGATGTTTCTTAACAGACTGCTCCCCGTTCTCTCCCTACATTCCCTCTTTTCCAGAAAGAGGGAATGTGCGCACTTGAAAACAAAAGATTGAAAAGATTTTGATGTTGGTCCCCAGCTCTGGGGCAGAACTCCCCCAAGAAATAGGAAATAAGGGAAATTGGGTACAAAGTTTGCTGTAGGTAAACTTTGAAAAACAAAACAAAACCACACAGCCGCTTTTCTGCATGTACTCCAAATGTTGGGGATGGAAGAATGCAAGTTCTCTTTTTGCTTCAAAATAGGGTCAAAAGAAAGTGAGATATAGAGGTCTTTGAGTGCCACTGGGGACATGTTCAGACCACTGCTAAAGAAAATGAAATAAAACTCTGTTCCTGCCACATGCTTATTAAACAGTCTGGACAAATTAACTTGGGAACTATGAATTAATAATAGTCCCCAATAATGGTATGTGATGATCATGTCTTCAGTATTTTGCTATTATTATGTTGCTAACCTCCAACTCCTTCCCCTTTCCAATGTCTAAATCCCAAGCAAAACAAAATAATACCGTATACCTGTGAAGGCTTTGAGTTATGTACTGTGTTTAATCTCTCTCTCTTCCCCCCCCCACCTCCTCCTAAGTGAATATAAGAAGTTTAGTTCTGTACATTTGCTGTAGAGAATTAGGAAAGCATTCTAATAGCACCCTGGAATATAATATTGCCTCGTAGAAATGCTATTTCCTGGATTTAAATCCTGGGGATCTTGTGCATTTTTGAGAGTGGCTAATACTAATTGTTTCTCTTGAAGGTTTCCACTCTTGGGTTCTTATTTACAAAATGGCGTTCTCTGGCCTGAGTGTCAGTGATTCCCATCTCGTCAGCTTAAGCCCTAGCATCCACCTTAATTTGTTGAGTAAGGGACATGCGTTTCTGTGCTTGTTGGCATTGCACTGCTAACATTAAATCGCTTGCTTTGACCTCTGGAAGCTCTGCTTGTAGGGCATATTTGATAGGGCTTGCCTTTGAACTTATTGCACAGAGGGGAAAAGACACAACTGCCTTAAAGGACTGTAGACCAAAGCTATGGGTGGAATCCTGTGCGTGCTGATGACTCCTGCTGTTCTGTCATAGCCGTAATGTTTGTTCATATAAGTTCTTGACTGATCATCTTTCTAAAGAAGTTGAGTTACACATTCCGAAAGGAAGAGTCATATCCTCCCATTTTAATCGCTTGATTTTAAAATAAACCGAATATACTTATTTTGGAGAGGATTTGCTAAGAGCCCAGGAAATCTAAAGCATCATTGCTCATTCTAATTTCAGTGTTAACGTTTTACAGTTTATAGTCTTAAGGCCGGTTCATTTCAATGTTTCACTAAAGAGGGAATTGAGGATTCCTTGGTACTCTCTTTAGGGACGCGGTGGCTCAGCGGGTTAGGATGCTGAGCTTGTCAATCAGAAGGTCGACAGTTTGGCGGGTCGAATCCCGAGTGCCGCGTAACAGAGTGAGCGCCTAGCTTCTGCCAACCTAGCAGTTCTACTTGCACGTAAAAATGCTAGTAGAAAAATAGGGACCACTGCGGTGGGAAGGTAACAGCGTTCCGTGCGCCTTTGGCATCTAGTCATGCCAGCCACATGAACACGGAGACGTCCTCGGACAAGCACTGGCTCTTTGGCTTTGAAACGGAGATGAGCATTGGCCCCTAGAGTCAGAAACGACTAGCACGCATGTGTGGGGCAACCTTTACCTTTACCTTTACCTGGTACTCTCTGAGGTTGGTTGTTTTCTTGTAGATGTTTCATTACCAAACTAGGTAACATTATCAATACTAGTCCTGATGATGTTATCTACTCTGGGTAATGAAATGTCTACAAGGAAACAACAAGCTCAGAGAGCACCAAGCACCCCTCACTTTAACCCTAAGCTACAAATATTCTCCTTTATAAGTAGGGAATTGTTTTCCTATTGAGGTCAGCAGGTCCAACACCTTTTCATCTCTACAGTCGATGGAAAAGGGGAGGGATGGCCTTTCATTTTCCAAATAGTTGCAGTTGACAAGAATACAGCTCATCTTGTCTAATAGCCCAGGTGATTAGAAAAATGGAAAATGGCATTTTCTTTTTTTTACTGCCCTAGGAGCAGTAAAGAAAGAGAGGAACTGAACAGGTGATGTCCATGGCATAAATGAACAGCAGGCCCCTTGGACAGCCAAAGTCTGGGATGCTTCAGCTTCACTTCCCGTTTGTTTCAGGCAAGAACTTCAAGTCGCGGAGGGCTGCAGCATAAATAAGAGGTGAACATCTCCCACTGCAGCATTCCAGGTTTTCTGAAGTTTTGGAACACATATTTTTTCCAAAAAGCATCCAATGAAGGATATCTTGCTGCAGTCCAAAGAAGAATGCCAATCCCAGAGGCCCATGGGGTGTGTGTGCAAATAAGGCAGGTGTTTCCGTGGCTCAGTTCAATGCCTCACCAATAAGCCCATTTGGCTCCCCATCACTGAAACTCAGGATCCAGGTGCACGGCTGAATCCGGCAGACCATCCAAGCTGTGAAGCTCTAAGGAGAACAAAATCATCATCAAACTGGGCTCCTGGCCAACAGCCTGGTTGGCAACGGATCTGATCTACGTTTGTGCAAAATTAGGAGCGGCATGGTTCTGTTCCATGAAAATAATTTGTTCCCTTTTAGTGCACAAAGTTGCCAATTTCCTCCACTCTCCTTTGTTTTTAGGATGGCCAGGTCCCTTAGTTGAGGAGGAATTGCTGCCTGTATTTTGAGTCTAGCAACTTATCCTCTTAGTACCACGATCTCAATTTATTTCCAATGAATCCGAAAAAGTATTAGTCAAAGGAGGATTTAAAGGAATGCCAAAAGGTGAGGTGATTTCATTACCCCTGGCTTTGCCTTGTTTTCTTTGTCATTTTGGCTACGCTGAAGTTTACAACAGTGCAAACCTTTCGCGGAGAACGAAATAAACAGATGCAGTGATTAGGCAAAGTAGGTACATATTTGAAACTTGTCATTTTTAAAAAATAAAATATGTCGGTTTCAGGCAGCCTACAGAATTTTTTTTTCTCCTAAAATCTGTACTTACACACATCAAAATGTGTACTAATTGTTAGATTATGTTTCATTTATTTAAGATGTACAGGCATCAGTGAGGTTTGTCATCAAGATAGGTGGCTTTCATTCCTAATCTACTTCAGAGGATCTTTCAAGAACTAATTATACCAAGAACTGCTTGTCACAATTAGAGAAACAAAATGAGGGATGGGGGGGGAATAAACCCATCTGATGTCTTAGTGAACTTATCAAAACAATTTGTTTTCCTTTTGGGAAGGTGTGGTATTTGTTGCTTGTCACAGCAGTGCAGAAGATGGGCTGGAGTTTAAAACTGTATTTATTTGCAAATGACATTTTGAGTCTCTAGAGTTAGATGCATAAGTAGGTCACAGGTAAGGGAATACAATTGCTTGTTTTACACACACACACACACACACACACACACACACACACACACACAGTGTGAGCTTTTCTTATTTTATCTTTATGCTCCCAAAGTAGGAGGACCATCATGTAACTTATGTTTTAAGAAGTTTTTCATCGGCTTGACGTATTACAGATCCGCTCTTCAAAACTACTTTGACCAGCTTTGAGCGTGTTGTCTGGGTTGCCAAGTTTGCAAAAGACACTGCCCTAGAGCATTTAAAGGCCTTTCCTCCTCAAGGGAGAGAAGAATATTTTAGCACAGTGATGGATGACAGTTATATTGAACTTTGAGGCCACAAACACGAAGAGTTGTTAGTAAATTGTAATTACAGATCACAATCTATGTAAAAAAAAAAAGGGCAGGGACATGGTTATGGCTGCCATCTTGCCTTTTTTGACATTGCCCTCTCCAAAAACAGAAACACACCCACCCACCCTATTTTTAATGTAGTGATGAACAGCCTTTTTTAAACTTGAGAAATAATCCTGGTGACATGCTGATATCAATGAAGTAAAGGTAAAGGTTCCCCCGCACATGCGTGCTAGTCGTTTCCAACTCTAGGGGCCGGTGCTCATCTCTGTTTCAAAGCTGAAGAGCCAGCGCTTGTCCGAGGACGTCTCCGTGGTCATGTGGCCGGCATGACTAGACGCCAAAGGCGCACGGAATGCTGTTACCTTCCCACCGTAGTGGTCCCTATTTTTCTACTTGCATTTTTACGTGCTTTCGAACTGCTACGTTTGCAGAAACTGGGACGAGTAACAGGTGCTCACTCTGCTATGCGGCACTCGGGATTCCACCCGCCAAACTGCCGATCTTCTGATCGACAAGCTCAGCGTCCTAACACACTGAGCCACCGCGTCCCTTTTATCAATGAAGTAGATGGACCTAAAAATTTCTTGTGGGGAGTTGAGGGTAGAATTTGTCCTGACATCCTTCAGAACATTTAGGCAAACATTTAAAATTTTGAATTCTCCCCTTACAGGGGTTAATTTCCTGATTTTTGAGGGGAAGGTGTGTCCAGTGTCAAAGCAAGAACATCCAATGGTAACTTTTAAGACTTGTGGGCTTCAGCTCCCAGAATTTGCCAGCCAGCATGGAATGAATAAGTCAGTGATGGAGAACCTTAGAGAACCTTAGTGCCCAAATTGCAACCCAAATCCCACTTATTTATTGTTGGGTGCCAGATGGGTGTGGCCCACTGGGTAGATGTGGCCACTGGGTAGGTGTGGCTGCACTGGTCATGGCAGACTTGGTGGGTGTGGCCAGGGTGGGCGTGGCCACCTCGATGTTGCTCATGGGGGGGCTCCTTCTTTCCAGCTCCGACGTGTCACTTCCTCCACCGCTGTGTGGGACTAAAAATAAAGTTCAAGCAATTCCAACTTTGCGAGATCTTTTTTTTCCCCGCGAGAAGTTGAAATTGATTGATTGAACCTTTTTTTTTTTTGCACACGGCGGAGGCCTAGGACTGTGGCGATGGTGTACATGCCCACAGAGAGGGCTCTGCGTGTGCCACTTGTGGTACACATGCCATAGGTTCACCACCATGGGAATAAGTCTTTTAAACTAAGATGAAGACACTCCCCTCCTTAATATACACACACAGCAGCAGATCTTGCTCCCTGGTTGGTAGTCACAAACTGCTTCTCAGGATGAAGCAAGGAAAGGCAGCAGCAAAAAAGAGAATGTAAGAAGGCAGAGCAACTCCCGTGTTGTCTACAGAGTGCTGAAAGCCAAATCATGCTTTAAGCCAAGTTTGTGCCTGTCTTCCTCTCTTCCCCATTAATCATTGTCTGGCACCCTCCTTGCAACATGCATTTTCTCTTGTTGATGTCTAGTCAGCTGCAACATTCAGATGATTTTTTGCTGGATGGTAGCTTGTTGGATGCCACAGAAGTCAGGCCAAGAAACAGACACACACACCCTCACAAAAAATAAATAAATAGTGGCTTAGCTGTCTGATAAGCCTTGAGGAGGGTGACATGGATTGCTTTACTCTGGCTTTAAATGAACACAGTCTTTGTACAAGACTGTGGATCATGGACAGTGATTTTCATGTTTTGCTTAAATAAACGTTTTGCCAGAGGTCACAGCAAGGGGCAGCCATTGGTCAATTCTGATTCAGCTTACAAAGTAAGCAGGGTTGGAGGCTCTAAAGAAAAAAAAAACACGGACGAACACTTTACTGGGATGGTATAAGGCAGTGGTAGGCAATCTTGGCTCTTTTATGACTCGTGGACTTCAACTCCCAGAATTCCTGAGCCAGCCATGCTGAGGGGAAAGGGAGAGGTTTCCAAGCTCAGCCATGCTGGCTCAGGAATTCTGGGAGTTGAAGTCCACAAGTCATGAAGGGGCCATAGTTCCCC
This sequence comes from Vipera berus, assembly GCF_964194415.1. Taxonomy (NCBI): domain Eukaryota; kingdom Metazoa; phylum Chordata; class Lepidosauria; order Squamata; family Viperidae; genus Vipera; species Vipera berus. The sequence goes on along the minus strand of NC_138207.1, from coordinate 97,048,836 downwards.
CCTGCTGGCTCAGGAATTCTGGGAGTTAAAGTCCACGAGTCATAAAAGAGCCAAGGTTGCCTAATCCTGGTATAAGGTCTCTTTCCTTGAGAAGGGTGTTGGACTAGAAGACTTCCAAGGTCCCTTCCAGTTGATGGATGGGAGAGCAAAAGAAAAATTCAGAAGGAGGAGGAGGAGAAGGAGAAGAAGGGGAGGGATATGGATGTGTTCATGCAGTCTTTAGGAATTGCGTTTGATTCAAAGGAGACTAGCAAAGGCCAGCAAAGCCAAGTTGGCTATCAGGGCCCACTTCAAAACCTCATCCCAAGAAAGCAGAACTGGTGGAAGAAGTTTCTTCCAAAAGGAACTTTTATTACGAGAAGCTAATGGCAGGCATAACAGACAGGATCTGAGGTTTCCTGGCTCAGATCAATAGGTTAAAGGAATCCCAAGCAAACCCCACTCCAATAGTTCATCCGGTCAGTTCGAACGGGCCAATCCCCAGGTGTTAAGTCCATTGTGGGAAAATGCTGATAGCGCCAGTCCGTCTCATGGTTATAGCGGTGTTTGTTGGATCTTCGCACCTTCCCTTCTGAATAGGAGATAAGCCAGATATCCAGAGGTGCATTTTTTCCTCCCCCACTTCTAGTTGACATCAAGGGAGGACAGTTCAAAGAGTGTATATGTAGAGACAGCAAAAGAGTTACATTGTAGCGATAGAGAAAAACAAAGAAGCAACCTGCAGCGTCTTCCCCTCTCCCTTTCAGGAGAATGACAGAACCCACAGGAATAGAAGGAATAGAGCTTAGAGTCAGAGTTAGGAAGAGCCCCTTAGAATTATGGGTTCTGACATCCTGCCCCCTTTAAAAAAAGAGAGATCCACCTGTGGAACAACAGAGACAAATACAGAAATAGGTTAGTCTGGTTTGTATTTGGTGTGAAATTCCTTAAGCAGTTTAGGGGCTTTAATGTGAAGTTTGTGGACCCACTCGTTCTGGGAGGATGGGAGGTGTTTCCACGTTACTAAACATTGAACCATGGTATTTCCTAGAATCTAGGATTTCTTTAATTTCAAAATGTTGTTCTCCTTCTACCATAATAGGAGGAGGAGGAGCAACAGGTGGTCTTAATGGAGACCGCTGCTCGCATTTTAAAAGGCTGCAGTGGAAAATTGGATGGATTGGCCTGAGGGATTTTCGGAGTTCTAATTCTATTCTTACTGGGTTTATAATTCTAATAATGGGGAATGTTCCTACATATTTGGGTCCCAGTTTCTTGGAAGGTTGTAAGGATTTTAGGTATTTGGTGGCTAGGTAGACCTTTTCCCCTACAGCAAAGGGTTTTGGCTTGACTCTCTTTTTATCTGCTTGCATTTTATATGCTTGCCTAGCCTTATCTAAGGCTTTTCTGATGACTGGCCAGGTATTTTTTAATTGTGCAATCCATTCCTTTAACGAAGGGATTACAGGTTCTGCAGATGGAATTTCCAGCATCAGATTAAAACTCTGTCCTGTAGCTACTTGGAACAGAGTGTAGCCCGTGCTGGAATGAACGGCGTTGTTGTAGGCAACCTCAGTGAATGGGAGCAAGTCAGTCCAGTTGTTCTGCTAGTAATTAATAAAGCATCTTAAATATTGTTCCAGTTCTGAGTTCAACCGTTCAGTCTCACCATTCGTTTGCGGATGATGACTAGATGACAGTCCTTGGGTGTTCCCTAACAGACTTAGAAACTCTTTCCAGAACTCCGATGTGAATTGCACTCCTCTATCAAATATAATGGGCTGGGGGGGGGCTCCATGAAATCTATATATGTGCTGAACAAACAGTTTTGCAGGTGTTTTTGTGGTAGAGATCTTTTGGCAGGGTATAAAATGCACTTGTTCAGAAAATAAGTCAGTTACAACCCAGATGACTGTGTTTCCACTGCTCTCTGGTAGTTCCACTATAAAGTCCATGGAGATTTCTTTCCAAGGTGCTGAGGTGGTTGCTACCAGCTGCAGCAACCCAGGTGACTTCCCTTGTAATCTTTTTGCTGAGGCACAAATTGGGCAGCTAGCTACGTAGCTTTCAATGTCCTTTTTTTATCGATGGCCACCGAAATTGCCTTTTAACGAGGTGTAACATTTTCAGAAACGCAAAATGGTCTGCGGATTTTGAGTCATGGCATAGTTGCATGAATGCTAGTCTCTGGCTTTTTGGGATGTATAATTTTCCTCCAACCCATGATAGTACATCCGTGATGGTGCATAGGTTTTTGTGGCTTAGGAACCATTCATCAGTTTCTAGTGCTTTTCTAAACTCAATTCCTGCTTGGCTCGCTAAAGGCTTTTGAAGCTTGGCTTGCACTTGGGTAGTTACCTGTGCTGCCAGTTGCTTTTCCGGCATGAGCGGCTTTGTTAACAGTGGGCCAAGTGCTTTTGTATTGTGGCAATCTGGATAACACGTCTGCCAGGACATTTTCCTCCTCGGCAGATGTTTCAATGTGAAATTGAAATGGGGGGAGTGTTGTGACCACTGTGCTTGCTTAGGGGTTAGTTTCCTGGGCATTTTTAGTGCTTCCAGGTTCTTGTGGTCAGTCCACAAGAGGAATTTTGTTCCCCTTCAGGAAGTGCTGCCAAGTGAGAAGAGCTCATAGCACTGAGTATACCTCCTTTTCCCAGACTGCCCACCTCTTTTCTGTTTCAGTGAGTTTTCTTGATGTGTATGCACAGGGCTGTGGTGTCCCCTCATCGTTTTCCTGCAAAAGCACAGCTCCTACAGCTACATCGCTGGCATCTGCCTCAATTACAAAAGGTCTATTGGTGTTGGGATGCCTTAGCACCGGTTGTGCGGAAAATAGCTTTTTTAGTCTCTTGAATGCGGCTTGTCATTCCACCGTCCATTTTAACAGTTAGTTCGGCTTGGGTTTTCCCTCCCCCTTGGTTTTCAGTAAGTTGGCAATGCTATTTGGGCAAAGGAGGGAATGAACCGTCGGTAAAAGTTGTCGAACTCCAGGAATCTCTGTAATTATTTTCTAGTGCGGAGCAGAGCCCATTCTAACATGGCTCGGACTTTCTCAGGGTCCATTTCTATGCCATCTGGAGATATGCGGTATCCCAGATAGTCAATTTTATCCTTATGGAATTCGCACTTGGAAAGTTTTGCATAAAGGTGAGCTGCCCGTAGTTTGTTTAGGACTGCTCTGACCAGTTTGACATGTTCATCGATAGTCTCAGTGAATATAAGGATGTAAACGAGTATTCCTTTGTACAGGTGCTCTCTTAGTACGTCATTTATTAGCTACAGGAACACGGTGGGAGTTCCTTGCATCTTCCCCCTCCCTTGCAGGAGTATGACAGAACCCAGAAGAATAGAAAGAACAGAGTTTAGAATCAGAGTTAGGAAGAACCACCTTAGAAATATGGGTTCAGACATCGGCCTTGGAAGCTGCTTTGAATGTCCAACAGAAAAGAGCGGTACGTGTGTGTGCCTCTGTGTATTTGTTTGTTTTCTCATAGCTGTTGATTCTTGATTTGTTTTCCTACAGAGACATGGCATAGGCTTACTTTGGGCACTTTTATTTATTTATTACATCAATTTATATAGCCACCCATCACAACAACAACAACAACAACACTCTTGAAATACTGGCAGCTGAAGACAAAGGCAAAAATACACAAAAACACAGTGATGGGTTTACTAAACCTTCAGGTCTTCAAAGACTTACTAGGAATGCCAACAGGGTTGGGGCCCCATGGACCTCCAAGGTCATGAGGTTCTGGAGGGCTGGTGATGCAACAGGGAAGGCCTGCTTTCAGGTTTTTTCTAGATGACATTGTTTTTGTTTATAATATTTTATTATTTTTTTCTATTTTTACAATCAAGTGCTTAATAGACAACGTGATGACTGAGTCCGTTAGTAACTCCATGGTGCATATAAGCTACTTCAAACTAAATTCAATATTACACCATCCAATACATCCTCTCTTCTTCTAGTAATAGACATTTTTCCACACTAAGCAAATACAATTTTTATTGTTGTTAATAAATATACAGTTGAATATCAGCATTTGTTACAGTTTTCTAATAGTATCAATAATATCAATTTGGAATATCTTTTCTAACCCAAACATATCTTAATTGCATTTGTACTCAATATCCATTTATTCAGTCTGTATCCTATTTTTGCTTTTTTCAATTTTAATTTCCCATCCATGTTCAAAATATCCCAATCATTTATAATTTCGAAACAAGTTATATTTGGTTAACCAAAAGCTTCCCTTATTCAAACTTCTTAGCATTTTCTTATTTCCCTTTTCATACCAAGATATGATATTCTGATTACAAATCTTATCTATGTAGTTATAATAATACTTCTGTTTCTAGCAATCTATTGTTTACCATATTCAAACATCTAATTAATAATATAACAGCCCCTCTAATAGGTCAAAACTTCTGTTTTCTTCAGTCTTACTCTAACCTTCTTCCTTTGCCAACTAACTTTCCAAGTCAGTGCATTTGGATCATCCAATAATTATTCCTCTATTTTTGTGTATATTATTTGGAACAAGAGAAACAATTTAGTTTAAGTATTTTTTGGAAGAGCTAGCCCATTGATATTCATTAAACAGCCTCCATCCTTCTCCAGTTCCCCACAGTTCTGTTAATGGCTCTATCTTCCATTCCATCGGCTTCCCTTCCTTATCCTTCAGTATGCTCTGAAATCTTGGTTGGTAGAATGTCTTTTCCATTTCCAATATTATTGTTATGTCTTCTAAGTCTTCCTTTGTGTGAGTCTGGCCATTAGTTCCTTCCTTTAGATCCTCCATATTTGTGTTAGCATTCTCTAGTTTTCCTTCTATTTTCTGGGTTGATAGTTCCTTCTCTGTAGTTATTTTCTGAGTTTGTAGATTTAAATTAGAAAATTGTACTTTTATCTCCTTTGTGTTACTTTTAATCTCTCATGAGCTGAGGCAATTGTTTCTTTTTATTAATTTCAACATGGAGAGAATTTCTTTCTGTGATTCATCAGTATTTTCTTGGTGGTATGTCAAACTGAGGCTTCTGGAGATAGATGTTAAGGATGGTTTTTTACCATTTAGAGCTAAATAAAGGTGAAGCGGTCACAGCAGCACTTGCATTTCCTGCATCTCATGAGAAAAGCACATCTTCCTTCCCCTGTCCTGACCACTTTCTACAGGGGAACGATCGAGAGCATCCTGTCATACAGCATCACAGTCTGGTATGGAAGCATCCCTGCTTCAGACAGGAAGGCGGAGCAGAGAGTGGTGAGGACAGCCGAAAAAAATCATTGGCAGTTCCCTCCCTCCCATCCAGGACATAGCACAGAAGCGTTGATTGAACAGGGTCAGTAAGATTATCTGGGCTCTGCTTCGTGGTATCCATAGCAGAACATCCAGATTCAGCCATAGTTTCATTCCATACAGCATTAACCTTGTGAACTCTCAGGCTTCCTCCTTCCGTTATGTATTCAAGATGGACAGTATTTAATATTTATTTGTTATGTATATGTAGGGATGTGGGTCTATACATATGTTATATATAATATGTTTAGGTGTGTGTCATATATGTGTTTCACTTTTAGAGTGGGCAAATAAATTTCATTTGTGATGTGTGCCGTTGTGCCCACAGTAAAAAAAAGACAATAAAACAGATATGTCAAACTCACGACCTCATGTGATGTTCCGCAACGTATCGGGACAGTTTTGCTATTGCCGGCAATGGGGTGGGTGCGGCTTCTGGATGATGCGTCCGGCCTGCAGGCCGGCAGTTTGACACTCCTGCAATAAAGGTTATCTTTATCTTTATCTTGCCACGTGAATGTAGCCAGTCTTTACCTGGCCAGTTTGGAGGGCTTCCTTGGATCAAACGGGAGGGCTGCCCCCCCATGATCAACGAGGGTCCCCTCCTTGCTTGTCGCCTCTACAGGGTGACTTTCAACCCTTTCCAGTGTCCCCCAGTGGAGCGAAATCGAACACGAAAGCCAGAGCCCCGTCTTTCTGCATCCATATTTATGCGACATCACAACCGTAAGTCTAGATGATATTGCTTTAATATGCAGTATTCAGAACATGCCCATCCTGCTGGATCCAATGGGACAGGCAGAAACAGACAGAGGCCATCTTGTAATGGTGTCTCATTGGTAATGAGAATTTTTCACAATGTGGTTGTGAGTGCTTGGTGTAGCTGGCAGTGAATGAAACAGAATGTCATGGTCTTGCAACTTTCTCAGCCTCTTTCTTTCCTTCCAGTTTTCTTATATTTTCCAGAGCAAGTTTTGCTCAGTCAAAAGATGAAATAATTGCCCAGTTCTTGACCTCTCTGGGTCCTTCAGCATATCTCCCGCTAGATCTCATTATGTTTTGAAAAGTCTGCTGCCCTCAGAAAACAAGTCCATTCCCTTCTAACTTATTATTCTGTCTTCTTCTGGAAGTCTTTCTACTCCTTGTTCCTTGCATTTCCCAGAAGGTCTGTCATTGTCAAGTGGAGATCTGCACATTTACTTTTAAACATAAAGCTCAGAAATGTGATAACGAAGGAAGAATGAGTTGATTAGGAATATCAAAAGTATAATCTGTTTTTCTTTGCAAAAAAAATAATTCCTATGACTATTTAAAAAAATGTTGACAAAGAGGATGAACATTCATCTTTTGGTAATTGTGGTGTTCAGTCTCTAAAATCGTCTCCTGCTCTTCACAACTCCATAGGCCGCAGCATGGCAGGCTCCTCTGTCCTCCTCTGTCTCCTGGAATTTGCCCAAATTCATGTTCGTTGTGTCAATGACACTATCTAACCATCTCACCCTCTGCCCTCCCCTTCTCCTTTTGCCTTCTGTCTTTCCCAACCTCAGAGTCTTTTCCATTGAGTCCCCTCAAAGTATTTGAGCTTCAGCTTCAGTATCTCTCCGCCCAAAGAACAGCCAGAGTTGATTTCCTGATGTGATCTCCTTGCAATCCAAGGACTCTCAAGAATTTTTGCCAACACTGCAATTTGAAAGTATCCATCTCTCAAGGATGATTTAATTGGTTTCCCAGAAGAATTGGATTACATGAGCCTTGTGGTTCCTTTCACCTTTGTAGTTCCATGTTTCTGTAAGAATGGAAAGTTCCTAATCAACATCAATCCTCTTACTGTCAAATCCACTCTTGGAGGAGATCAATTTCTAGTCTCTTTCTATACTGTCTTTGCAAGAAGTGTTTTTTTTTAAATATTCTCTTAATTCTCGTCTCTGTCCAGTCCCAGCCTTATGGTGAGGTACATTGGGATTGTCAACTTGGACAGCAAGTTTTGAGCCCTCAATAGACTTGCAATTGGTGTGGTTTATCCTGGTCAGAGAAGGGGAGATCACTTGGCATGGTTCACCTCTAACTTGAATGGATCTTGTGTGGGTCTAGCCCAGCTTTCTTTAAGATGGCCACTTTCAAATAATTTAGCTGTACTAATCAGAATTTCAGTCTGTCAGATGCGGGAATGCGAACATTAACAGAAGATTTTCCATCTCAGATTTAAACTGAGAAGGGGTGGGGTGGAGAGAAAAAAATATCTAAGGGCATTTGTCTTAAGTAACAAATCGCATGCATGAAAAATGATTTCCCATTTCTTTATGAGCAACCTTCAGTTCTTGAGTTCCAATCATCCTCAGAGGTCCCAAGCACTGAACAGGGCTTTAGTGTAAGTAGAATTGTGCCCTTAATCCTTGTATCAGAGTGCAATGGTGTGCAAAACTGGATAAATCCAGGTCTATGACATTTTTCTTCAGGATTCTTTTATTTTTCTCTCGAGAATGGCCCATTTTGGCTGGGGAATTCTGGGAGTTGACATCCAGACATCTCAACGTTGCTAAGGTTGAGAAACGCTGCTTTAAATAATTTTACCTGCAAATGGAAGGAAAGACTAAAGAAAAAAAAAACCCCGTGTTCCCCAGCCTGTTTTTAATTAAAATACCCTCCCGGCTTTTCTCTCATTGGTACTTCTGTGTTGAATTTTTGGGGCTACTTGTGTGAATTTGATTGTTCGCTTGCATTGGCTCTCCTTGTTAAAAAGAAGCTGCTTTTAATTTGATTTTATAATCCTGATGAGGGGACCATTGCCAACAGAAGTTGGTTTTCACCTAATTAAGTTGTTGTGAGTTAGAGAGCTGATTTGCTAGCCTCCAGCAATCTCAGCCTTCCCCCCCTTTTTTTTCCATAGTAGTTCTGCTTCCTTCCTTCTCCGGGGAGGCCTTTAAATCTACCTGCTGGAAGAGAGCCTTGGTTTTCTGTTGAAAGCTAGTAATAAATGGAATGTGGTACTGAGCAAGCCCTGTGGAAAAATCTGATGAATCCCCGATGCCTTTAAAGGTTCATGCTGCACCCTCAGTTCTCCCTTGTCAGAAGATTTTGTATATCAACTGAACTCGGCAGCTGCTGCCTGAGGGGGAGCCAAGGCCATCTGCCAAGGCTTCCTTATATTGATAGAAGGTCTTTAGAAGAGGTGACATCTGGGAGGGAAGAAAGGAGGAGGAAACGGGAGAATGAAACACATCTGTGTTGTCATAGCAAGACAGGAATGCCAGCTGCCTGGGGTACTTTAGCCCATTCTTTACTTAGAATCACAGAATCCTAGGGCTGGAAGAGATTTTGGAGGTCTCCTAGTCCAACCACTTGCTCAAGGCAAATGGTTGTCCAATCTGAATACAGTATTCCAAATGTGCCCACTGGTGCGAGTAGAGTAGAGTAGAGTAGAGTAGAGTAGAGTAGAGTAGACCAGAATAGAATAGAATAGAATAGAATAGAATAGAATAGAATAGAATAGAATAGAATAGAATAGAATAGAATAGAATAGAATAGAATAGAATGGAATGGAATGGAATGGAATGGAATTGGAATTGAATAGGAATAGGAATAGGAATAGGAATAGGAATAGAGTAGAGTAGAGTAGAGTAGAGTAGAGAATAGAATAGAATAGAATAGAATAGAATAGAATAGAATAGAATAGAATAGAATAGAATAGAATAGAATAGAATAGAATAGAATCTGGAAGGGACCTTGGAGGTCTTCTAGTCCAACCCCCTGCTCAGGTAGGAGAACCTATCCAGTGATGGCGAACCTTTTAAAGACCGAGTGCCCATACTGCAACCCAAAACCCACTTATGTATCATTGAGTGCCGGGTGGGCATGGGTGTGGTGGTCACGGCAGACTGGGTGGGACTAAAAAGTTCAATCAATCAATTCCAACTTTGCAAGATCTTTTTTTCCCCCTAAGAAATTGAAATAGATTGATTGATTGACCCCCTTTTTTTTGCACATGGTGGCGGAGGCCTAAAGTGAAAAGGTTTTATAAAACCCAGCTGAAGGCCTAGGACTGGGGCGATGACATGCGTGCCCACATAGAGGGCTCTGCGTGCCACCTGTGGTGCACGTGCCATAGGTTCGCCACCACAGACCTATACTCTCTCAGATAGGTGAATGTTTAGTCCTCTTAAAAATCTCCAGTAATGGAGCGCCCATGATTTCTGGGGGTACTATCCTACTTTAACCGGGTTTCTTCATCAAGAAGGCCCCAAAATTGAGAGCTGTAATCTCTTCCATCTTCTTCCTAATTATACTGGAGCCTCTGACATATAAGACAAGAATGGATTCTGTCTAGCAAAGATTGGAAGGCAAACTGCCACTGTTTTTGTCAGATCTGGGTCTCGGGACAACCTAGAAGTGTCATGCTACTTATCCTTTATAGAGCAGATCTCTGTTTTCTTATGCATCTAAAGAGGTCCCAAAAGCTGAGTTCAAGCATCTACAAATTGCAATTCTAGGCTCTTGTTGCAGACAGAGATTTGTCTACTCTTCAAATCTATACGGCTACTCGTAAATGGATCTCCTAAATTCCTATTTAAGCCCATTTCCACAGCCTCCAACTGCCTACAGATCAGCTGAAGAAGCATCAGCTAATCTTGAAAAGGGGTTGAAATAACAACATCCACTATTGCTGGAAATAGTAACTGACTACCACTTAACAAGCCATTGAGCGGACAAAATATAGTCAACTCACTGTATGTTTGCACTCATGGTGGTGCTTTTGCTATTGAGTAGAAAGCAAGAAAAAGGAAGTCCTACAGCATAACATTTGTCTTAGATATTCATTAGGCTGGCTTTTGATAATCCTATTTTAATTTATCTTTTTGGCTGGTTTTCTGGACTGGCTGAGGTCACTACTAATGGAAATCATTTGCATAGCATCTTACTTCACCACAAGGCTCATTCAATTTCAGGATAGGCTCCTGGGGCCATTGACATTCAGTCAGCCAAGCTCTGGACTTGGCTTGAATTAAATACAGAGGGAGAATCCGATGGCATTATAATATTTAGACTTATTTCATGCTTTACTTGCAAAACCTTCTCATGATTTTCTAGAAGGCTGAAAGAGATCCAAAAAGGGATGATTCCGCTCAGCTTTGAAGGAACCTTTAAAACTTTTTCCCCCAAAATACTGTAAATAAATTGATTTTCTCATCCCCACCCCCCACCCCAAAATGTTTGTTTCCTGTCCTATTCCAGAAATTGTCACTGGGGGCAATGCAAGGCCTGGTGGCGTTCTTCCTTTGGTGCCTATTGTATTCATGACTTTCCCTCCACCCCAACCGTGTCCGGTAGGGAGGAAAGTGTGACCATTCACAGTGATCTCTTTTAAAAATTAGGTCATTTAATGACATTTCTTTTAAATGTTATTGCTGCTTAAATGCAAATAATTTGAGAAACAATATATATCGCCTCTTTTTTTACCTTTTATATCCATCCAGTTGCAGGTTCCTGTTCTGTACCAGCCTACTACCGGCCCTGCAGAAAAGGCAGGGACAACCCCTTTACAAGAAGGCAAGAGGCTGGAAGTAAGCCTGCCAAATTTATGGACACAAAAGCAAACAGAGCAAAACAAAAACACGAACCATGAAACAGGAGCTATTCAAACGGTTGCCTTCAGCAAACCAGCCCTCTCACGCATTCCCCTTTTAAACAGTTCAAGGCGTGGCTTCTCTCTGCCTCCTTCCGAGGTGCCCCATTGCCTTCCTCTGTTTACTCCTGCTTGACTGCCTCCTGCGTCGGGCGTCCTTGAACAGGGCCAGCTGTGGGTCATCTTCATCCACACTGTCAGGGTCACACAGCTGGGTCTGCGTCGTAACCAGATGGGAGAGGCCTGGCTGACGGCTCTGCAGAGCCTCAAGGCTGTCCTCAGCAAGCTCTCCAACACCCCCCTCCTCCTCCTCTGAGTCGTCCGACCCAACTGCCAAACCCACAGGCTGACCCTGAATCACAACAGTTCCAATGGGTGCTATGACTTTTTTAAAGATCATTAAGCATTTCATCTCATCCATCTTACATCAACCCTAGGAGGAGAGCTTCTCTGCCCTTGCCACCACACTATGGAAACTGTTGTTCCCCCCCTAAGATGAGACTGGTCCTCCCTCTTCTGGCCTTCCAGAAGAGCATGAAAGCCTGGCTCCATCAACTGCCATGGGGATCCAGGAGAGGTTGTTGGGATGGTTGTTGGCCTGAGGGAGCCCTCTCCTCTTTTTTTTTTAACTCTGTCTGCTTTTTCACCAGAAGGTTATGTTTTTCAACGTAAAGGACCTTGGCTGATATTGGAAGCTAATTGGGCTTAACCTGATTAAAGAACCTGGCTGGAAGGCTGACAAGGCTGTAGGCTAAATGTGGAAACTGGAAAAAAAAAAGAAAAGAAAAAGCAATGGGCAACTGCTAAAACACTGTTGGAAAAAACACACACACCACTATGGCCCTTTTCTGGCCAATAGTTAACGGGAACTAAATTTGGATTCCATTGAGCTAGATATACAGACATAAATAAGGGACGCAGTGGCTCAGTGGGTTAGGACGCTGAGCTTGTCGATCAGAAGGTCGGCAGTTTGGCGGGTCAAATCCCGAGTGCCGCGTAGCAGAGTGAGCGCCTGTTACTCGTCCCAGCTTCTGCCAACCTAGCAGTTCGAAAGCACGTAAAAATGCAAGTAGAAAAATAGGGACCACTCCGGTGGGAAGGTAACAGCGTTCCGTGCGCCTTTGGCGTCTAGTCATGCTGGCCACATGACCACGGAGACGTCCTCGGACAAGCGCTGGCTCTTCGGCTTTGAAACGGAGATGAGCACCGGCCCCTAGAGTCGGAAACGACTAGCACGCATGTGCGGGGGAACCTTTACCTTTACCTTTATAGACATAAATCTATATACTTGGCCATGGCAACTGAATTTTTTTCTTTTCTTTTCTTTTCTTTTCTTTTCTTTTCTTTTCTTTTCTTTTCTTTTGTTTTCTTTTCTTTTCTTTTCTTTTCTTTTCTTTTCTTTTTTTCTTTTCTTTTCTTTTCTTTTCTTTTCTTTTCTTCTTTTCTTTTCTTTTCTTTTCTTTTCTCTTCTCTTCTTTTCTTTTCTTTTCTTTTCTTTTCTTTTCTTTTCTTTTCTTTTCTTTTCTTTTCTTTTCTTTTCTTTTCTTTTTTTCTTGGTTTGAAATGTTTCACTGCTTATCCAAGTAGCTTCTTAAGCTTCTTGGCTAAGCAGCAAAATGTTTCAAACCAAAGCAAACCAAAAGAAAAAAAAAAGAAAAAGAAGTCCAGTTGCCTTGACTCAACTTCCAGACAACTCTACTTGGATGACTGAGAACCTTTATTGATGTAAATCTGTAGAGAGAGAGAGAAAAAAAATCTGGAAATCAGGAACAAAAATGTGGTGGTTAGCCGTTCCGTTTCTCTAAGTTTAACACTGGATGTGGGTTTCTTGGTTTTAAACTAAAACCACTTTTCCATTTGAGCTTGATGAGGTGGAGGCTAACTTTGCATCCCCAATCGTTGCCTGTTGATGGTGCCTCTTCCACCACCTCGCCCTCTCTCAGTTTTGCTTATTTTCTTCATCCCTCAATCTATTGGCCTCATCTTCCCTAAATAAAGACTGGAGTGTGTTTTACTGAGTGGGGTACCAAGTCATCCAAAAAAAAAAAACACAAACAAACCCCACTCTGCAGAATAGTCAGACAAGAGGCAAAGTCTGCTGGTGAGAATATTTTTTTTAATTGAAAAGTTTTACAGTACATTTTTTAAATAGAAAAGACTCCCTTCCCCCCCTCTCCTCCCCCAACCCTCCCCTCCCCTTCCCCCTCCCCGACTTCCCAGAGCTGAATACAGGGTATAAGCTCACAAACGTAAGCTAAAATATGCTACCAACAAAAACAAAACATTAAATTATATTGCACTTTAACTCTCCATAGTCATAACTATATTACTAACAAATAACTAATAACTAATAATACGTCATATAAAACCACTACTTATTCAAATACTAAATGAAACTTTTTAGTCTCATATTTATTCTGAATATATTCAATCCATCTTCTCCATTCCACAATATATCTCTGTTGCGATTGTTCTTTCAAATATGCTGACATCTTTGCCATTTCCGCCAGATTAGAAACTTTCAATGTCCACTCTTCTATAGTCGGCAGTTCCTCCTTCTTCCAATATTGCGCTACTAAAAGTCTTGCTGCCGTAATTAAATTCAACATCAATTTAGTATCTATAACAGTAAAGTCTGTAATAATACCCAACAAAAACAACTGCGGAGAAAACCTTTTTTTCTTAAATATCTTTCGCATATTCCACCAAATTTTAATCCCAAAAGCTTTGACTTTTTTACAAGTCCACCATATGTGAAAATACGTTGCATCCTCACAACCACACCTCCAACATTTGGGCTGGCAGTTCGGATACATACTTGCTAGTTTTTTAGGGTCTAAGTGCCACCTATAAAACATTTTATAAAAATTCTCCCTTAAATTTTGGGCCTGTGTAAATTCTGGTGAGAATATTGTCCAGAGGATAAATTGAGAAATGTATCGTGGACCTGATGGGTCAGATATTACAGTGATGAAAGACTCCTGTGGAATGACCTAGAAAATACTCTGCTGTATTATATGGTGTTCCAGCTCTCCTCATCCATAGCTAGCACTTCCAATAACCATGCTGGCTAAGTGGATTAAATGTTTTAGCCAACACATCCAGAGGAGGTGAAATTGGTATGCTTACTGCAATTCTTCCTGGTGTTTGTGCAGCCACATTTATCTTAGCTGCAACCAAAAGAAAGGATAGCCTTAAGTTTATATTTATATTTGATGTTCTTACATAAGCCACCAGAGTCACTCTGGACAGCGAGATGGGCGGCATATAAATGAATAATAAATATTCTTGCTTAGAGATCAAATGTCATGGTTCCGATAGATGAAACCAATTAAAAAGAACGTCAAGGCGAAGATTTCTTCCTTAAAGAACATTTTATTCAGGAAACAAAGTATCGGCACTTACATAGTTGAACCCAAGACTAAAGTTCCCTCCCCCCCATGCAATGTAACAAGTTGCAATTCCCACCCCAGAAAGGCTGTCATAAATCAGAATCACCAATTAATCTAAAACGTGGGCTCTCCTCCCGACTTCTCAGCCCACCAAAATTTTTATCTAAAATTGACCTTGAAACTCACCCAGCTGCAATTGTTTAGGCTGACTGAAAATGCTCAAGCATTCCCCCTTTCCATGCTTCTACATCTGAGAATCCCACCCAACAGAAAAACCACAAGGAAAGCAAAAGGTAAAATGGCTGCAATTTCTTTATTGTCACAGCATTGACATCAAATGCATTAAAACTCTGTGCCAGGGGTTCTCAACCAGGGGTGCAAGATGATATTCCAAGGGGTGCAAAAACTTTGGGTTTTCAAAATTATAGTGTATGTGTATAATTCGTTGGCTGTTGTTTCTAACTTTTGTAAAGGGGTGCAAGAATATATCACAAGCATTCTAGGGGTACGGTCAGTTGTTGTTGTTAGCTGCAAAGTCGTGTCCGACCCATCGCGACCCTATGGACAACATTCCTCCAGGCCTTCCTGTCCTCTACCATCTTCTGGAGTCCATTTAAGCTCACGCCTACTGCTTCAGTGACTCCATCCAGCCACCTCATTCTCTGTCGTCCCCTTCTTCTATTGCCCTCAACCTTTCCCAGCATTAGGTTCTTCTCCAGTGAGTCCTTCCTTCTCATTAGGTGGCCAAAGGATTTGAGTTTTAGCTTCAGGATCTGGCCTTCTAAAGAGCAGTCAGGGTTGATCTCCTCTAGGACTGACCGGTTTGATCGCCTTGAAGTCCAAGGGACTCGCAGGAGTCTTCTCCAGCACCATAGTTCAAAGGCCTCAATTATTTGGCGCTCAGCCTTTCTTATGGTCCAACTTTCGCTGCCATACATTGCAACTGGGAAGACCATAGCCTTGACTATACGCACTTTTGTTGACAGGGTGATGTCTCTGCTTTTTAGTGTGCTGTCTAGATTTGCCATGGCTTTTCACGGGCAGTGGTGGGGTTCAAATAGGTGAACGACTGGTTCTCTGTGTGGATGCCACTTCTGGAAGTCCATTCTGGGCCTGGGCAACAAAAAAAAAAATAGCTACTGGTTCTGCTGAAGTGGTGAGAACTGGCTGAATCCCACCACTGGGTGCGGGGTATAGAAATGTTTGGGAACCTCTCCTCTGCGCCATTATTTAACCATGCTGTTTGTCCAGGCAGCTTACAAGGGGATGCAGTTGACCATCTTCTGAATGGAAGCATAGAGGGAAAGAAAATATATCAAACTCTAAAAAAACCTCTGGGTGTTGGGGAGAAGGTAAACTAACTGAGATTCCTAACAGTGAGGGCAATTAACCAGTGGAACAGCTTGCCTCCAGAAATTGTGGGTGCTCCATCACTGGAGGTTTTTAAGAAAAGGGTGGACAGCCACCTGTCTGAGATGGTATAGGTTCTCCTGCTTGAGTGGGGGGCTTGACTAGAAGACCTCCAAGGTCCCTTCCATCTTCTCTTCTCTTCTCTTCTCTTCTCTTCTCTTCTCTTCTCTTCTCTTCTCTTCTCTTCTCTTCTCTTCTCTTCTCTTCTCTTCTCTTCTAGGGTAAAGGAGAGTTGTTTATCTCATTTTGTGTCACTAAACAGAAGCTGACATTATTTTCACCAGAAAGGTAGAATCCATCTGATTTTAAACTACAACTTTCACATTTCACATTTCACATTTCACTGTGAGAATGGGTATGTAAGCCCAATGACTTTGCATGGTGTATAAAGGTTTTTGTGTGGTATTCTTTTGAGGAGAATCTTTCGGTGTGGTGCCTTCCATTTTGGAAGGTATATCTGTAATCTCTTGAGAAATTTGTGGGGCAAATACCCACAAGGCAGTTGAAACTTTAGTTTCCTCCCTTACGGTATTCTGGAAAGAGGTGAAGACTGCTATTTTTCATTAGGTCTTTGGAGAATAATTCACTTGGGACGTTGATAGCTAATCAGACCCTGGTTGTTTATGATTTAATGCCTGCTGATAATTTATTCTGTTTCTATGTTTTTGTAGTTAATGATGGGTTTGTTTTTTTTAGGTTTTTAGAGTTATGATGCCTTGATTATGCATTTATGGTTGTTAGCGGTCAGGAATCTTGTGAAATGGCATACTAATAATGTAAAATAAATTCACATTTCAAAAATGTGCAAGCCCCATTGTGGTTTGCTCATGGAATGTGCGAATCAGGCCATTAAAGAGCCATGTGCATTTCAGTTGGCTACAACGCCTGGGAGGAAGCCCTCCAAGCTGTTCATGTCTTCTTCGATCCTATCAATTATGGAATGAAATGGGTCCAATTCATCAAGATTGGGGAAAAAAACCTACCTAGGCTTGACAGATTGTGCAAATGTAGCAGCTAGATCTTGCCATGGCCCCATTGGAGCCCAGTTCAGAGGAGGAGGAGGAGGAGGAGGAGGAGGAGGAGGAGGAGGAGGAGGAGGAGGAGGAGGAGGAGGAGGAGGAGTTGGAACTGGGACTGTCCGATGGGTTTGGCATGTCTCCCTCGGCAGGCTTGGAGAGGCCATGGGCCGGGGACGATGCCATCCCAGGCCCCTCCGGCCATGAGGGAAATGGCCAACTGGTCAGAGAGCTGCCTGCCCTCACCAACAAAGGGGAGGATCGGCTGCTGACAGCCGGCGGTGCTGATAGGCAGCAGATCCCCTTTGATGTGGAACAGCTGTCTCCCCCACTTCATCCAAGGGCTCAGAGCATGGAGCATAGGCAAGCTCAGAGGAGGGTTGTAAAGCTACTCCGGAGAAGGTCACCTCACCCCTTCTTCCAAGGAACACCTGGAGGGAAGTAACTTAAGGAGTAGCCGTGGGGAGTTAGTCTTTGCCAGGAACAATTCTTGGGTTTGGCTTACATCCCCCCCAGCTTTGACTCGTGCCTTTTGCCCTGTACCTTGCCTTGTGGACTACAGTCTGCCTTGTGGACTCACTTAGCTGGGTGGACTGGACTTGGGATCCTGGACCATGCCCTGTGAGCATGCTCCTACTCTGTGGACTTCCTTGTTATATACGGGCTGGGGTTTGGGGGACGGAGGGTGGCTGGCTTCAGGGTAGAATGGGGTGGCACTTTAACAGTTGTTGGAGAGCCGTTTGCTGGAACATTGACTTAGAGCAGGCATGTCAAACTGCTGGCCTTCCGGCTAGGTGCATCAGATTATAACCGCGCCCACCCCATTGCCAGCAATGGGGAAAAAGTCGCAGTATGTCGCGCGACATCGCATTGTCAATGCTGCTAACATCGAATGTTTTTGCTTGACAAGAGATGAAGAAGTAGCCATTTCATATGTTAAACTTGTGTATTGCTTTAAGAGATTGGATTAAGGTTGGGAGGGGGGAAGAGGAGGATTGCTCCTCAAGGCCATCTGAAATTGAAGAAGATAAGAGCTTGGCAGGTTTCCTAACGGAAGGGAAACTGATTCTTTAAATTAATTGGAGAATATGATTAATGACAAGACTAGAAAGGTGGAGAATTGTGTTTTAATATATTGTGCAAGGGGGCGGAGATTTCAGATTCCAGCTTCCTTCGAGCAAGCATTTGCCAGTGTATTAGGCTAAATAATGGACTTTTAAGGTAAACAATGCCTCAGAGTCACTTGAAAAGCCCATACGTCGGAAACTTGACACACATGACATTGTGAGTTTGACATGCCTGACTCTCTAGCAGCCTGTCTTGCTTTGACCACCTGCCTTGCCTTGATCACCTGACCACAGTTCTTGATTTGGTCTGGTAATGTTATCTGAACACATCCCATACTGGTAGCCCTTGACTTGCAACTATAATTCAGCCTGCGATTACACTTGCAAGACATGCTAATCGTTAAGTAAATGCCTTGTCTGCAGTGGTCGTTTTTTGCCCAGAAGTAAACGTTGCTTTCCAGTAAAAGAAAAAAACATCATAATTTGCGGTCATGTGACCACGGGATGCCACAAATGGCTGTAAAGTTGCTTTAGCTGCCAAGCACCCAGAATACAATACTAGAGTGTGGCCAGTGGAACTTTGACTTTGGTTGCTAAGGGACTGGCCATAAGTTGAGGACTATCTGTATGTTTGTGTCATTGGTTGTGGACATTTGCATGGGAAAATGTGCATATGAGGTTTGTAATTTATTTAATGTTTGTCCATATTGCTGATTAACTCCAGATGGAATTGTTTTTAAGTTATAGAAATGACAAAGAAACTTCTAGAAGCCTTCTTCATTTCTGTAACAACCAACCATCCCTCCTCATACATACATACATATATGCAAACATATACACAAAACCTATATATTTTTCCCGATTTTCCTTTTTAAATTTCTGTAGAGTGAATAAATTTAGTGTAAGAAAATGGTTTCCAGAGGCCCAATAATAGTAAATCAAAGTTTCTTCATGCTTCTAGAGAACACTCTGAATCCTGATCACAGGTTACAAGAACTTACTGGGCTGACTATTATCTTGATAATAAAATACAGGAATCCTGCAGTTTGCACAGTAGAATGTCAGACTGCTTGCTGTTTTATTCATTTTATCAGCTTGCCTGGTCCTATTTGGGTCTTTGAAGCATTCAATAGAAATCCTTTTCCTCTTAAGGAAATACAATAAAATAAAAATCTGTATTCATGGTATATGATAAATTTGTTGTATATGTTTTTAATAGAGCAAAAAAGCATTTATTTCCAAGCAATTTTTGCCATTGTTGGGAAAAATCCATTTACTTATCCCTGGCTCTTCATTACCCTTTGGCTGCAAACCTGCAAATGTCCACCAGATGGCAGCAATACAACAGTCTAAGCTGCTCCCTAGCGGCCATCTAGAGTTGGGCCAATTTTGGTAGCCTTAATATAACCAAGCTGTTTACGTGGCTCCATTTAAGACCAAATTGGTATATTGCATATTTGACATAATATAAATAGGAGAAGACAACCTTGGAGCTAAACTGAATTTGGTTGTTACCAAACACTCTTTTGTTTTGGATTATGGGAAATAGAAATAAATTCTTAGTTACGGTAAATGTTCAAATTCCTATGGAATGTATGAAGTTTGAATATGCTTTCTTAGCCTCAATCAATGGCCTGGCTTATCCGTTCTACTGTCTTATGGCTTAGCATAGTATGTGAACTCAACTAGCATAAAATTTAAGCCATAGTTAAGCACTGATATGCTCAACAAACCAATGATTTCTTTGTGCAACAGGTGAACCCAGTCAATGTTTGAGATAAAATTGCATCAAAATACTTGACCAGTGGCTGGTCAGGTCAGTGGGCATTCCTGCGAAAAAAACATTTCATGACTTGTCCTGTTGTTTCACTCACTGTAGCAATGCTAACTAAAATTCCAGGAATCTGGACTGGGTTTCCAGGTACTTCTTTACTGTGAGCAGAATAAATTATGCAGAAGTTAACATTAAAGAATAGGTTACTGAAAATCATACCATTTTTCTGCAGTCGGGAATTTTTTTTTTTCAAAACAGCAACAACAAATACCACAGCTCGGATATCTAAAACCCGAGCAATTCCTAAAACCTCTTAGTGGTTCTTGTACTCCCTTAGCAACAATAAATGACACTAGCTCTTGCTTCAGTTATTGATATCCTGTATGTATGAGATTGCAAATATCAGATGGTTACAAGAAAGGTCTTGGCAGTGAGTAGTGGACCCAAGCCTTAATTGCAGAAATAATTTAATTACTTGTAAAACTAGGAAATGGAACATATTCATGATCTGGAAGAGAGAGATCTCAGCCAAAAAAAAGCAGCTGCAAGCTATTTGTTTTGAGATTACTGCAAGGAAGGATGAAATGGGTCTATGCATGATTATTTTGCCAATATGGTTTGCTTATGCTTCAAACTAATCATATCATATAGGGGCTTCTGAATTTTAGTTATTGGACTACAGGTAGTTGAAAGAATAAAAGAGCCCTCACTAAAACCAAAATTTAGATCTGATTTGAAAAATACAGCTTTGATGTAGCAGTTTCCAAAACACTCTAAACTAATAAGCATCGGAAAATAGTTTTGCCAGATTCTGCTAGTCCTTGCTTTTTGTAAGTTGAATATTCAGTTAAATGCAGAAGGGAGATACTTGCCAGTTAAGGTGGACTGTAGCACAGAAATTCTATTAAAAAAAATAGAATAACAGGAATGCCCTTCAAAATGGGAAAAGGGTGGAGGTTTCTCTGCTTATATCTGTCTATCTATCTATCTGTCTGTCTATCGGTGGATCGGAGGGTTGCTATTGTAAGAGCTGTAACTTAGCCTTGTTGCAACTGATCATAGAAAAGGGCAAGAATGCTAAAGCAAAAGACAATCCATGAAACTCCTGGCTAATGAGATTTCAGGCAGTGCTGTGTCCTCTTGAGCAAGTTTGTCTCATATGAAGAATTGGATTTTAAAGAAAGGGTTTTCAGGCTGAAGTACTGCACCTTGCTGTAGTGTCAGTCCCAAAACCAAGACCGACACAAGGTGATTCGTCCAAGCTGAGTTCTTTATTGTTTTATAACCATAGACCAAGTCTTGTCAGAGTGAAGACTATACTGTTTGCATCTACAATATGACCTGTGAACTATTAGGGAAAAGCTGTCTTCATCAAACCGTAGTTGGTCGGCCAAAGGTACATTGGTTGCCTAGAACTGGCTTGAGAGATATGGTGATGTAGTTTGTTTCCTGCTTCGTCATAACCTTTGTTTAAGAAACCACAACTAAAATCTGAGTTCTGGTGAACTCAGCAAAGCACAGTTAACTGATTAAGACAGGGGTGTCAAACTCAATTTCATTGAGGGCCACATCAGCATTGCGGTTGCCCTCAGGGGGCGTGGGTGTGGCCTGGGTGGGTGTGGCCTACTGGGTGGATGTGGCTAGAGTTTGTATGGCCTACTGGGTGGGCGTGGCCAGCTCTACCTCGTTCGCATCAAGGGTGCCTATGGGGGCCTGGGCAGGAGTGGGACAGATCTGAGGGTCTCTGGCAGAAGGAGGGTCTCTGGGCCAGGGCCAAGGCAGTGGGGGCCGTTCCCTCACTGTTTCCAGGATGGCTTCGCGGGCCGCATGAAACCACTTCGCGGGCCGGATCTGGCCCCCGGGCCTTGTGTTTGACATGTCTGGATTAAGAAGTCACGAGGACATGATTTTCAGTGAATTGGGAAATCAAAGCAGGGATCAGATAAGGGGAGAGCTAACTCAGAGGTTAGTCATTTCATCCCAGGCACTTGAACCAAAACTCTGTAAGAGACTGCCTTAGCAACCACAACTGCTACATTTAAAAAAAAAACGTAAAACATAATGTGAAAGACTCAGGATGTCTTAATTCTGCATCTTTCATTAAATTATGCACCCTGGAAAGGGCTCTTAAAAATTAATACCCAATGCAAAAGAAAAAGAATTACATTCAGGGAGGAAAAAGGGTTAATTTTTTTCTCAATCCCTCTTTTGCTTCTGTTAATTATGATCTTTCCACTCCTACGGCTTGTTGTTTTTTTTTTAAAGCCTTCAGCTTCTTGGATGCAAAAATCCTCTTCACAGGCAGTTTGGCTTTCAGACAAATGTATTAATCTTTCAAGGATAAGGGTTCTTAAGCGTTCAGCAGGTGATGATGGAAATAAAACTAAAACGATAATGCAAAAGTTTCAAGTTTTAAGATACGTGGGGTTTTTTTTCCCCCTGAGTGGAAAGGAGGCAGATAATCTATAGAGAAACACTGGGAGCAGAGCTGGAAAACTGTACGGGCCAACAGGGCAATGAAGGCCAACCTTTGACTGTTCTATCCCAGGCAAACTGCAAGTGGGGGTGGTGAGGAAGCAAAGTTTCCTTTTACAGATAAGACAGGGAAAAAGAGGATATTTCTAAATATAGAATTCTTTTTTTGTAATTAGAGCAGACATGTCAAACACAAGGCCTGGGGGCCAGATCCGGCCCGCGAAGTGGTTTCATGTGGCCCGCAAAGCCATCCTGGAAACAGTGAGGGAACGGCCCCCACTCCTTGGCCCTGGCCCAGAGACCCTCCTTCTGCCAGAGACCCTCAGATCCGTCCCACTCCTGCCCAGGCCCACATAGGCACCCTTGATGCCAACGATGTAGAGCTGGCCACGCCCACCCAGTAGGCCATATGCACTCTAGCCACGCCCACCCAGTAGGCCATACCCACCCAGGCCACACCCACATGGCCCCCTGAGGGCAACCGCAATGCTGATGCGGCCCTCAATGAAATTGAGTTTGACACCCCTGAATTAGAGGAAGGACAATGCTATGGGGACAATTGCCATTCGCCATCATTTCAGCAGCAGAAATGTTATAAAATATATTCTCTGGGTGTGCTGAGACTTCCAATCTCCTCCAGCATGAATGATGAAGGGTTAGGGATGGGGTTATTTAAAGAGTAATTGTTGCTTGAGCCTTTGTTATTTGTGCTGGTCTTAAAGAATTAAGAATTAGGTGGTACCTTGCTCGATAGTAGTAACTGTGAGAGAGATCTCGGAGTCCTAGTGGACAATCACCTCAGTATGAGCCAGCAGTGTGCTGCAGCTGCCAAAAAAGCCAACACAGTGCTAGGCTGCATTAACAGAGGGATAGAATCAAGATCGCGTGAAGTACTAATACCACTTTACAATGCTTTGGTAAGGCCACACCTGGAATAGTGCATCCAGTTTTGGTCACCACGATGTAAAAAAGATGTCAAGACTCTAGAAAGAGTACAGAGAAGAGCAACAAAGATGATTGGGGGACTGGAGGCTAAAACATATAGGGAACGGTTGCTGGAATTGGGTATGTGTAGTTTAATGAAGAGAAGGACGAGGGGGGACATGATAGCAGTGTTCCAATATCTCAGGGGATGCCACAAAGAAGAGGGAGTCAAGCTATTCTCCAAAGTGCCCAAAGGCAGGACAAGAAGCAATGGATGGAAACTCATCAAGGAGAGGAGCAACCTAGAACTAAGGAGAAACTTCCTGAGTGAGAACAACTAACCAGTGGAACAACCTGCCTCCAGAAGCGGTGAATGCTCCAACACTGGAAGTTTTTAAGAAGAGACTGGACAGCCGTTTGTCTGAAATGGTATAGGGTTTCCTGCCTTAGCAGGGGGTTGGACTAGATGACCTCCAAGGTCCCTTCCAACTACTACTACTTCTTCTTCTTCTTCTTCTTCTTCTTCTTCTTCTTCTTCTTCTTCTTCTTCTTCTTCTTCTTATTATTATTATTATTATTATTATTATTATTATTATTATTATTATTATTATTATTATTATTATTATTATTATTATTAGTGTCCTGTTTTCTCACCCCCCCCCCCGGATGGAGTTGCTACTAACAGAGCTCTCTAGAAGGAGTGTGATAGAAAGGCCTTCCAGACAGAGAGATTAAAGTCTTCTGACCAAAGTTTTCAAAAACTTGGCACTTTAGGATTGACGGTATTTACCCATGGAAGCCCAGGAGCAAGAATAGCAAATATCAATTTCTTATCATTAAAAATACGTTCCAACCTAGAACTTGTCCCATATAGACACCCGGCTGCAGAGAGCTTTCCTCCAGAGTTGAGATGTTACAAAACAGTCAAGATGGCAGCTGATTATGTTTTTGAAGCTGCCATCTTGACTTTTTTTCGCCACCTGTCCTCTGCTGCTTCACTCCATTTACTGGTAGGTGGTTTTGTTGAGAAACTTCAACTTCTTCAAAGATCAGAGTGAGAATGCTCTTAGAGATGGAGGGTTGGTTTCTTGTTTCTTCTTTCATTCACAAACAAAATCTGGGATATAAAAGAGGAGAAATTACATTGGAAGCCTCGTGCTTCTCTCTAGTTATGGCTCCTTGATCACTCATCTCTATCTGTCTGTCTGTCTGTCTGTCTGTCTGTCTGTCTGTCTGTCTGTCTAACTATTTTCCCATATAGGTAAAGGTAAAGGTTCCCCCGCACATGTGTGCTAGTCGTTTCCGACTCTAGGGGTCGGTGCTCATCTCCATTTCAAAGCCAAAGAGACAGCGCTTGTCCGAGGACGTCTCCGTGGTCATGTGGCCGGCATGACTAGACGCCAAAGGCACACAGAACACTGTTACCTTCCCACCGTAGTGGTTCCTATTTTTCTACTTGCATTTTTACATGCTTTCAAACTGCTAGGTTGGCAGAAGCTGGGACGAGTAACAGGCACTCACTCTGCTACGCAGCACTCGGGATTCGACCCACCAAACTGCCGACCTTCTAATCGACAAGCTCAGCATCCTAACCCACTGAGCCACAGCGTCCCTGTTTTGATTCAAGTAGATTTTACTTATTCCAAAAAGAAAAATAATAATATCTCCATTGACCTACACAGGCCTTGGAGATATGATGGGAGGTTCAACCACATCCAAAGTGGTTTTGATGCAGTGTAAAGAGGTAACAGTTGTAGGAAGGGAAGCACTGAAGACTGATTACACTAAAACTAGGATTATCTTCTCCATAATGCTCAAATATCAACAACATCCCTATAATCCTTTTATTACTCCAGAGGTACATGATTTACACCAACTTTTTGGTGCCAAATCTTGTGCAAAGCTCTTGTTTGCAGCTTAGTTAAGCCTAGAGAGTCTTTTTGTTCCCTTAGAGAGATTACAATCTAAATTGCTAAGGACTCTCTTCCAGATGGCATATGTTGTGTTCCTAACAAGGTCACCCACTAGGAACCTGCTGAGATCAGAGTGGAGACCTGTGCACAGCTTTCTTTCTTTCTTTCTTTCTTTCTTTCTTTCTTTCTTTCTTTCTTTCTTTCTTTCTTTCTTTCTTTCTTTCTTTCTTTCTTTCTTTCTTTCTTCTTTCTTTCTTTCTTTCTTTCTTTCTTTCTTTCTTTCTTCATAATGGTTAAAGCTATTATATTTTCTGGTGGGTCTGGCCTCTTGATTTTGGCTGGTAGTTCTGAATTGTCTTGAAGAAGAATACTTTACTGCAGTTTTGATGATGGTCTATAAGCAGGTGGTGTCAGGCCATAGCCACACATTACAGATACAGAAGAGCTATTAGATCTGATGGCCCTCACGAGAGCTGTGTTTGTTTAGACAAAAATATATATTTGAATAACCAAACTGAATTTTAAATCCTCATGTATTAAGACTACATCCCTGTTGGAGAGCAACTGTTCCAGTTGGGAGGAGGGATCAAGTGGGGAATTAGTCTGGACTCATTGCATAAACACAAGAGGGCAAGATCAGACCTTCCCTGAAAGCCTTTGAGCCTCATCTGGTTTTCCCAGGGAAAAGCTGCCAGTCTGGGGAGATACCTGTGAAATAGGCATAGAACAATGAAAAAGCTGGTTTTAACTCTACATGTGTGGGTCTAGTTGTTCACGCCTGAGAATCTTTGTGGCAAAGAAGTGATTGGAAATATGGCTCCTATTGTGATACACTGTCCATTTTATAAAGATTCATGGCTCTCTCTCTTTTTTTATAAACGACTTTTTTCAACTAAATTCTCAGCCCACTCAGATCTAGTCTGTGCACAGCTGCTGTTAGCTGGCCAACATGATCAAATTTCTTTGAAGCTAGACAAGTTCTGTTTTACCGTCTGTAAAATTCACCACGATTTAACTACATTGCCTATACACTTGTATCAGTTTTCTTTCTTTTTAATTTAATTTGTAATTTAATGTAATGCTTGTCTATCCTTTAACGTGTTGTATGCTTTCTATGGAACTTTGGCAAACCGCTGTAACAGAGATTATTTTTGAGACCCCTTGCCTTACAAACTCAGAAATCTGGAAACCCAGATTGCAAAATATTTTGCAGCATTGTTTGAGAGAGGAAAGTTTCTGGTGACTAGATTCACTACATGTTTTTTTTTCCAAACTGCCAATTTTTCATTTCTCTGTGCAGCCTATGTGGGAGTAAACTGCCTTAGGATTCCCTAAGGGGAAGAGAGAAGCAGTTGAATGGCCCATCTTTCAAATTTCTTGACACACCTTTTCTTTAATGCTTTATTTTTCTATCTGGTATAACGTCATCTGGGTTTCTTGGTGAATGCTGTTTCTTTTCTCTGCAGTCACTCTGGCTGGTGCTTCATGGCTTATAAAATTTAGGATTATTTAGGCATTGCAATGGCTCGGGAGATTTGTGCCTGAATGGAAGAGGCATAAAATGTGCTTTTACGGAGCTTTGTAAGATGATTCGGTGTGTATCTCTGAAGTTTCTTTCTTGCTGCGTTAAAGGTCTGTTAAATAGCCCGTTGTTTTATTGCAGACGTTGGTAAAAATAGTCATTGGTTTGAAAGTAAGCTTTCTCATTAAATCAAACGAGAGCATGTAACCAATTCTTCCTCTCCCTTCTCAAAACGTACATCGTACTAGATCAAGGCAGTGGGCTCCTATATTTGTCAGCCTTACAAGGTAGACAAGATGGTCAACACAACCAGCTGAGCTAATGCAACTTTATTGTTAACAAAACCTTGCGCATCTGTAAGTACAATTCTCTCTTCCCTCCCCATTTCCTTTACAGCCCAAGAAACTAACAAGGGTCTCTTGCCCCATCTACATTGCTGGTGTGGACTTATCTGCCTTTATCTGATCCTTCCCTTAGTTGCATCTCTTTGCCTTGACTCCCAAAGTTATCCTCGCACACCATTGGGGAACAATGTATACTGGCTTAGAAGATATACTTTCGATGAGACATAATTTCCCCCTTTCTAGCATATTGTTAATAATCCTATAGATCTACCTCAGAAGATCTCCCAACCTTCTGGAGATCACTCTACTAGCACTTGCTGGTGCATCAGCAGGCTGAACTGAAAGAACCAGCAATCAGCCGAAGAACTGATTGAGACTAATACAATTAGATGAGTTTTAAGGAAAAGAATATTAAGAGCCTTGGTGGAGCAGTGGGCTAATGCCTCCTTAAGTAACACCAGCTGCCTGCAATTAGTGCAGGTTCGAGTCCCACCAGGCTCAAGGTTGACTCAGCCTTCCATCCTTCCGAGGTAGGTAAAATGAGGACCCAGATTGTTGGGGGCAATTAAGCTGACTTTGTAATAATGCCGCTTGGGGTGTGTGTGAAAGCCCTAATAAGCAGGCATAGACACAGAATGAAGGCTACTGCTAAGCTTGTAAGCCGCCCTGAGTCTTCGGAGAAGGGCGGGATATAAATGGAATTAAAATAAAAAAAATAATAAAAAATATAGGTAAAGACAGGAATAGTAACTAAAATGTGTAAGACCACAATTCACAGAAAGCCGGGAAGGAACAAAGTTTCTCTTAAGTCAAGTGACTTTTGAATAGCACCTGGTAGTTGATTGATAGATAGGAGGTTGATTTCTAGTACAAAATCTATAGCAAAAATGTCTAAATTCTTGAGATCTCTGCGTTGAGTTCCTCACTCACTCAATGAGTTTCTCTAGCCCATCAGTCTTACGGTCTAGAGGTGTAAGATCTCATGCCTCTGCTATATAATATATATCTCACTGATGTAACTCATGATATAACTCACATATCAATTTTTCTCTATCCTCAAATATTTTCACTTTATACCTATGCCTTCATCTCATTCATATTGGCCCAATTAAGTGCTCTGCCGTTAAAGAGAGTAAATGACATTCCCTACCAAGAGTCTTTATGCATACACACACCCATACGCTGAAATTGAAATGCAGGAATTGCAATTGCAGTTCTGAAATGCCCTATTTTTATTAACCTTAGAGGATGGATTGAATTAATTAATTCCCTAATCGGAAATTACCCAGATCAATTCTAACAGGCACTAGTGCCTGTCAAGACCGCAAAGTCGGTAGAAAAGGGCTGAATTCTGTATTATAAAAATGGCGATCTGAGGAATCCGAAAATAGTCAGGACATGCTGAGTCTCCGCTTTGAATGGACCTCCTTGCTTGACGTCCTGTATCTTAACCTCATTTTTCTTTTGGTGTATTCTTTAATAAATGGCAAAATAAGACTCAAAGATGAGAGTGAGAAGTGGAAACCAAGTTAAAAAAAATGGGGCAAAGGTAGGTTGTCAAAATATCCCATTTTTGCAGCATTTTGTTGAAGGAAATAGAGACCAACTGGTTTTACTCCAGTTCTAATTTGGAGCACCCTTGGGTCCACATCCAGCCCCTTGTCCATTACATATGGCTGAAAGTCACCCTGGTTGAATTTACTGGACACTGAAGCAGGTTGTTTGTTCCTGATTAAGAAACGAACAAACAAAAATGTTCTTTCTGGATAAGGCACATTTAATCAGTTCAATGATCTACATCATGTTATCAGCCGTTCCTGCGGTTCCTAATGGAAGTAAATTAATCTTACAGGCCAGGGTAGATGAGAAAGTACTTAAGGCAGTCCTTTCAAATATGAGAAACTTGGGCTTGCGTAAAATGAAGCAGCCCCACAAGGCCACAGACCCGCACTTTTCCCCCTCCAGAAATGAAAGGGAGTTGAATTTAAAACTTTGAGAATCTTAGCAGGAATTGCCGGGGTTATGCCTCTGCCCTTTGTCCATTTAGGAGGATCATAAGTTAAGGAGAAGAACAGTTCCTGCTTTCATAGAAATCTGGGCTGAGAATTTACGACGAGTCTTTCATGCTGTAGTAATAACTTATCCGTTGCCCATATTTGATTTGATGTCTGCCGATGAGCCACCACAATGAGCCACCACATTCCCTCCGCATTTCACAACCGGTGAATTTTTATTCCAAGAAATCAAAACAGGAACGAACTGAAAACACAACAACAACAACAAAAACCCAAATCCTTTGCGTGGAGGAATTGTTTAACATCACAAACCTAATCCTTTGGAAGCACTTTGCTTCGTGTTTGGTATCATTTTGTTTCAAAGCAATCATGCGCTGTGTCTTTTTTCCCCCAGCCAGTCAACACAAAATGTCATTTATGATTATCAGTCCAGCCAGACGCAAATGCCGGGGCCTTGCTGTTTCGAGTGCTTGATACCATTCATTATCATTTAGTCGGAGATATCTTGACTTTTTGACCATCTGGTCTGCAAAATGGGATCCCCACCAAGCTGGTTGCTTTGCAACGGGATGGAGTGAACAAGTCTTTTCCTACTGAAATATGGCAGAGACCAGACTAGGCCTTGTAGCCGGATAAAATTTGTCAAAGGACAGAATATCTGAGCGGATGAAGCCACCATGATGTTCATTTGCCTTTTCAAATTATTGCTTCCTACCCTGCTGTTTAGGACAGGCTCTGACAACAAATGTCGCGGAAGGAATTCAGCAATGGAATTAATAATTGGTGCCCGTCTGGTTTCCTCCATAGGTGTTGACCATGTTGATAGGAAATCCGAGTATTGCAAACCTAACTTATCTAAAGGGAGGGGGGGGGGGTTAAACAATCTACATTGGGTCTGCAGTCCTGCTGAACCAATGCTCTTTCCAGCTCTGAAGGGACATCAAGAGGTTGTTTAAATGTGAAGTCTTCGATGCTGCCTTTGTAAACGTCAGCCCTGCAAGGTAGGCAAAATCAGGAAAGAGAGTAGAAATGCTGGATTTGTGCCTTATTGATATAGACTACCTTGAAATCCCTCCCTCTTACACCAAAGAGAATCAAGGTGGTTTGTATTTTCCTTTCTTTCTTGCGGGAAGTCTGTTGTGATTCAGGGTCAGCCTGTGGGTTCGGCAGTTGGGTCGGACGACTCAGAGGAGGAGGGGGGTGTTGAAGACCTTGCTGAGGGGGTTGAAGATCTTGCTGATGATAGCCCTCAGGCAGGCCCCTCCCACTTGGTCACCATGGAGACCCAGCTGTGTGAGCCTGACAGTGTGGATGAAGATGACCCACAGCTGGCCCTGTTCAAGGACGCCCGACGCAGGAGGCAGTCAATTAGGAGTAAACAGAGGAAGGCTGTGGGGCTTCTCGGAAGGAGGCAGAGAGAGGCCACGCCCTGAACTCTTTATAAAGGGAATGTGTGGGGAGGGCTGGTTTGCTGAAAGCAACCGCTCAGATAGTGTTTCAAAGCTCCTGTATCTTGGTTCGTGTCTTGTTTCTTTTTTGTAGTAATAAATTTGGCAGACGTATTCCAGCCTCTTGCCATTTGTAAAGGGGTTGCCTTTTCCGCAGGGCCGGTAGCAGGCTGGTACAGAACAGAGTCCACATTTCGTTGATGGTCTCTACTTATCTTCTGTAAGGTCATCTAGGGGGTTCTCTACAATAAGTGGTAGAGATGCTGAGGGTTCTAAAGAGGCTTTCACACCAACAACAGACAGGAGTTACGTCTACTGGGTGCCCAGATTAAAGTACCATCCAGAATTATCTGCGGTAAGGTGCTGCTATCTCAAGATGGTTCCTGAATTCATTCTCCTCCCTAATCACAACCCTTGTCAAGTGAGGAGAGCTTGATTTCCAGGCTTGGCCAAATAAGAGGCCAGAGAAAAATGAGCTATTTCCACTGTGAGGGTAAGCTGTGCAGCTTGGAAGGCCACCACACATAGCTGGTAGGCATTGTGCGTGTGATAAAGGACGACAGCCCATACCTGTTGTGCATTACTGGCTGTTCAAAACATTTTTCTGTCATGGTGAAATGCCAGCTAGGATACTTTTATTTCTTCGTCTTGAAAAGTTTGAAAATGAAATGGAGGGAACATTCTTTTGCAGAAATATATATATATATCTATATCTATATCATCTATATATCCATATCTATATCAGAGATGCGGTGGCTCAGTGGGTTAGGACGCTGAGCTTGTCGATCAGAAGGTCGGCAGTTTGGCGGGTCGAATCCCGAGTACCACGTAGCAGAGTGAGCGCCTGTTACTCGTCCCAGCTTCTGCCAACCTAGCAGTTTGAGAGCATCTCCGTGGTCATGTGGCCGGCATGACTAGACGCCAAAGGCTAACGCTGTTACCTTCCCACCGTAGTGGTCCCTATTTTTCTACTTGCATTTTTTTTACGTGCTTTCGAACTGCTAGGTTGGCAGAAGCTGGGACGAGTAACAGGTGCTCACTTTGTTATGTGGCACTTGGGATTCGACCCGCCAAACTGCCGATCTTCTGATCGACAAGCTCAGCGTCCTAACCCACTGAACCACTGCGTCCCATTAAGTAGAAATAAAAGTGTGGTAATTTCTACTCAATGCCATTTTATTATAAATACAGCGCTTCATATAGTGGACTTTGAATGTAGCTAACGAAGAGAGTGCTGTTCTGAGAGAGGACATGCATTTTTAAATTCAATTTAAAGTTAATTATACATGAAAAATAACTTTAAGTACTCATCTTTTAAAAAAAAAATCCGGATGCTTTTTCTGCCTCTCAGAAAAAGATTGATTTAGGCAAGTCGCAAAATGTGACAGGTAGAAATAGAAAAGGGGCCATTCTCTACCTCCGAATTATTTAATTATGTTAATTTGGCTGTCTAGATTTCTCCCATGATTTCTTTACAAGTTAACATGGCCGACTTCTAGAAGTAATATGGAGGTAGTAATATGGGTAGGTTCACGTTTTTCATTTATTCGTGCAATTCACAGAAACAGAATACTTAGCTGTTATAGCAAATTGAATAGAATAGAGCCGGAAGGGACCTTGGAGGTCTTCTAGTCCATCCCCCTGCTCAAGCAGGAGGACCTGTCCTATACCATTTCAGACAATTGGCTGTCCAATCTCTTCTTACAAGCCTCCAGTGTTGGAGCATTCACAGCTTCTGAAGGCGAGCTGTTCCACTATATTAATTGTTCTCACTGTCAGGAAGTTTCTCCTTAGTTCTAGATTGATTAGTTTCCACCCGTTGCTTCTTCTCCTGCCTTCAGGTGCTCTGGACTGCAACCTGGAGATGTGTCAATGTGCACTCTTCACACTCCTTAAGGCAACCCCTCTAGACATTTTTCCCCTTTGGGGGAAACCACAGACCCTAAGTCGCCACGAAAACACGTAATTGTTGGTCTTAGGTTGCACAGTGTAAATCCAGGCCATCACCGTTGTCAGTTGCAAGAACCCATCTGTGAAGGAGTCACGTCAAGATTGAGGAAATGAAGAGAGGTGAATGCTTGTTGCTCAGATAATTTCATCGCCATTAAAGAAAGTGTCCTAAGAGCTCAGCCTCTCTTTGCCACGGAAGGAAAGAGGTTCACTTCATCTCAGCAGAAGAAATGGCTTTTGTCAAGCGTTTTTCTCTCCCCCCCAACCCCAGAACAATCTAGCAGAAAAGGTTCATAGGTTTGTTTTCAATTGAACAATTGTGTCAGGGTTTGACAAATAGACCTGATGTAGCATGAAATGGCCAGTTAGAGAAAAAGAAAGAAAACAAATCCTTTATCGCTTGATTCTGCTGATCTCATAAATTGGTCCCTGGGGGGGCGGGTGGGGGTGTGTGAAGGAGCTATGAGTTGGAAAGCCCCAATAAAGATCTCATTTCTTTACTGAGGTGGCTTTGGATAAGGAGAGACGTTTCAAGCCATGAGTCTCTCTGCCCCCATGCAGACTAAAGGCTCCTGGGCAATATTCCAGGCTTAATAGAAGGATTCCTACCTAATATAATATCAAACAGTAGAGTAAAACAGTGGACAGGCCACAGATCGATAGAGTATATACATGCATGCATGCATACATACATACATACATACATACTGTACAGATATGATAGACCTTGATATTTATTAAATATCAGTAAAACTAAAAAATGGTTAATTAGTAAACCTTAATCCCTTCCTTGCCATCTTTGTCAATCCTTAAGTCAATTTTAGTATTAATATTTACTATTTTAACGTTTTATTCTGTTGCTTTTATTGATTGTTAAGCAGCCTAGAGTCACCTTTAGGTGAGATGAGCAGTATATCAATTTAATAAATAAAACAGGCTAAAAGGTGGGCAAAAGGAGTGACGGAGGTACTTGAGCATACATACATACATACATACATACATACATACATACATACATACAGATATGATAGACCTTGATATTTATTAAATATCAGTAAAACTAAAAAACGGTTAATTAGTAAACCTTAATCCCTTCCTTGCCATCTTTGTCAATCCTTAAGTCAATTTTAGTATTAATATTTATTATTTTAACGTTTTATTCTGTTGCTTTTATTGATTGTTAAGCAGCCTAGAGTCACCTCTAGGTGAGATGAGCAGTATATCAATTTAATAAATAAAACAGTCTGAAATGTAGGCAAAAGGAGTGAGGGAGGTACTTGAGCAACGGGCAAGAGATAGAAACAACGGAGGACTTAAGAACAATGATTTATATGTAAGTATCAAAGAAGTTTCCAGAGCTGTGGGGAACTATCCTGTAGTTAGTACAGTACTGACAGTCCCAAAAGGTATGGCCTTTGGTTATTGCAGCTTCATCTCATTTCTATACACAATAGCAGCTGATGAAACTATATGATGGATGGGGATGATGTATCCAACAGTTGTCCTCATCAATGAAGTCATCCAGGAGTCAATTTGAAGGAGATTGTTGAGAAACTCCCAGCCAGGCAGGAAGAAGGGGTCAAGCAGGGAACTAGCCTTGACTCTTTATGCGGCTCAAGAGGCACCACTCCAGGTTCCCTTGGGAATTTATCTGGTTGTTCCTAAGGGATGTCAAATAGACTTGTTCCTAAGGGAAGATAATCAGACTTGTAATAAGCACAATAGATAAGCACAAGTAGTTGACTTGATCCATTCACAAGTGGATTTAGTTGCTGCCACCCGATGGAGATTTTGTCTAAAACGTATGACCAAAACCATAATTCCAAACTGGCTATCTTTCTAATAAAATCAATATTTTAAATAATAAACCTATGTACCTATTCATAAGGGACGCGGTGACTCAGTAGGTTAAGATGCTGAGCTTGTCGATCAGAAGGTCGGCAGTTTGGTGGGTCGAATCCTGAGTGCCGCGTAACAGAGTGAGCGCCTGTTACCCATCCCAGCTTCTGCCAACCTAGCAGTTCGAAAGCATGTAAAAATGCAAGTAGAAAAATAGGGACCACTACGGTGGGAAGGTAACAGCATTCCGTGCGCCTTTGGCATCTAGTCATTCCGGCCACATGACCACGGAGATGTCCTCGGACAAACGCTGGCTCTTCGGCTTTGAAACGGAGATGAGCACCGGCCCCTAGAATTGGAAACGACTAGCACGCATGTGCGGAGTAACCTTTACCTTTTTACATATTCATAACTTTATTATGTTAAAAAAAATCAATGCAATATCCAGAATGGTTTCTTCCAATCCTCTTTACTCATGTCTAGAAGTTCCTTTCCATGCTTCAAGGAAAAAGGAGATGTGAAAGATTGCAACAAGAGTAAGGCGTGTAGGATTTCTCTTCTTCATTTCTTGTACAAAAAACAGAGCAGAATGTTTATATGCACGAAAATTAAAAAAAAGAAATAATCACTCATACTTATATACAATAGATTCTATGTTCTGCTGTCAATCATCACATTATTCTCTTCTACCATTAGCTTGAATTTCCTGTGTAGAAAAAATATATATCCCCGAAATAGTCCCCTCTGCTTACTGTCCACGTTTTGAAATTATTTGCTAAAACTGCTGTTCCCCACCATCTTGTTCAATCCTCTTTGCTGTGTTAATCTGGAGCTGCTGCTCATCTCCATATGTGGGCACAAGTGGATACAGTATTCTGTTTTGTTTTGATATGATGAAGTATCAGGATTGATTTGAGGGCTCCAGATCACGCACCATGACAAAGTATAGTTGATGCTTTGATCGCTTTAAAATGAGTTCTGTCTATCAGTGCCTTCAAAAAATGTTATGCTTGGTGGTGGAGAAAGTGTCAGGTTTTATCCCCGATGAAACTAATATTAAATGAAATTAATGTCAACAGTTTTCTTCCCCTCTAGACACATCCTGTGAGATGGACGGAAGTTATGACTGGATAATGTAGTCTTGTTTATATCGGTGTCAAAATTCTGATGGATAGGGTGAACGAACTGAGACTACTTACTTAATTTATTTTTCATTTATAGCAGTCAGTCACGAGCTGGCTATAGATATATGCCGTTGGCATGTCGAAGGCCAGTAGTAGGAAATGACCAACATTTCTTGAGAACAATTTTCGGAAGGATGTCATCAGCTCCATCAGATAGTAAACAACGAGAATAATTTTAATGAAATAACACATACGGCTTTGAGAAATGATTTTTTTTTAAAATTCCATTTATATCCCGCCCTTTTCCGAAGACTCAGGGCGGCTTACAAGCTTAGCAGTAGCCTTCATTCTATGTATATGCCTGCTTATTAGGGCTTTCGGGGCCCCCAAGCGGCATTATTACAAAGTCAGCTTAATTGCCCCCAACAATCTGGGTCCTCATTTTACCTACCTCGGAAGGATGGAAGGCTGAGTCCACCTTGAGCCTGGTGGGACTCGAACCTGCACTAATTGCAGGCAGCTGGTGTTACTTAAGGAGGCATTAGCCCACTGCTCCACCAAGGCTCTTTTGTAATGATGGATTTCAAAGACTGAAACTCTGGGATAAAATGCATGGACATTTTGGTGATTTCTGGGAAAAAGTAGGAAAATGTGTCTCTTCCTAGTGTGTGTGTGTGTTGTGTGTTGTGTGTCTGTGTGTGTAATGACAGTGCTGTAGAGGGAGGAAAATGGCATCAACGGAGAATCATAGGGATGCAAATGATAGGGCTTACATTGTGGCAGAAATGTGGTCCCTTTTGAACATCTACTGCAACATAGCACCTATGCATAGAAGACCTGGATCTTGGGTTATGGTATCTATCACAAAGCATGCCTTGGCATTGTGATGACATTTTGGCTCTCTGTAAATACTTCTGGCTCGGATCAATGATGGCAGGCTATAATACTGCAGTTCTGGTAGCTGACTATGCTAACCCTTTGTTCACAAGGGTTATAGGGGAAACAAAATAAAGCCACAGGATTGCACCCAGAGATAACCAAGTGCAAATCATTCTTCCATGGGTTCCTAACTTACGTGTTAGGCAAAAACTAATGGAAGTCAGGGAGAGTGATTATCCAGGATACCCGCCTCTTGTACTCTCAAGTATCTTGAGGCAATTCAAAACTTGCACAGGTCTTGGTGACAATGGGAGCAGTTTTTCAGCTCTCTGGTCTGCTCTTAAGGAAGGAGCCATTTTAGGAGACCCCCACAAGTTTTTCTCACTACTTAAAGAAGATTGCTTCTGGGAATAGCCCATCATTGTGGTTTCCGTAGGCTGTGTCCATGTGACCTCCGTCTTGTTCTTACACTGTAGTATCTTATTGAACCATGAAGTATTTAATATCTTTGCCTCTATTTTGCAGGCAGATCAAGGTCCTCGATTGTCATTTCTAATTTTAATACAACTGTTAAATAAACAAAAAGTAAAGAAATTCTTCGGGGCAGGTGCTTCCTCTTCTTCATCCCCATCCCTTTTCCTCCTCTCCTTTCACATTCAATGAATTTG
Source organism: Vipera berus (assembly GCF_964194415.1). Classification (NCBI taxonomy): domain Eukaryota; kingdom Metazoa; phylum Chordata; class Lepidosauria; order Squamata; family Viperidae; genus Vipera; species Vipera berus. The sequence goes on along the minus strand of NC_138207.1, from coordinate 97,012,174 downwards.
GTGGCATAAGAATAAGTAAACATTAATAAAACATTAAGAAAACCAAGATCATGGCATCCGGCCCTCTCAATCCCTGGCAAATAGATGGGGAAGAAATGGAGGTAGTGACAGATTTTATTTTCCTGGGCTCCAAGATCACTGCAGATGGGGACTGTAGCCAAGAAATTAAAAGATGCTTGCTCCTGGGGTGGAAAGCTATGGCAAATCTAGACAGCAGGCTAAAAAGCAGAGACATCACCCTGCCAACAAAAGTGCGTATAGTCAAGGGTATGGTCTTCCCAGTTGCAATGTGCGGCTGTGAAAGTTGGACCATAAAAAAGGCTGAGCGCCAAAGAATGGAGGCCTTTGAACCGTGGTACTGGAGAAGACTCCTGCGAGTCCCTTGGACTGCAAGGTGATCAAACCGGTCAGTCCTAGAGGAGATCAACCCTGACTGCTCTTTAGAAGGCCAGATCCTGAAGCTGAAACTCAAATACTTTGGCCACCTAATGAGAAGGAAGGACTCACTGGAGAAGAGCCTAATGCTGGGAAAGATTGAGGGCAAGAGAAGAAGGGGACGACAGAGAAGGAGGTGGCTGGATAGAGTCACTGAAGCAGGAGGCATGAGCTTAAATGGACTCCAGAAGATGGTAGAGGACAGGAAGGCCTGGAGGAACGTCATCCATGGGGTCGTGATGGGTCGGACACGACTTTGCAGCTAACAACAACAAAGAATAAGTAAGCTTTGAAGTTCACCACTGGAGAGACATAACATTCATAAGTATTACTTGGGGCCCCTTTTGCTTTTGGAAGGACCCAGTGATTCAACCCTGCTCTGAATTTATCACATTACCAGCTCCTGGGGTTTCATTTGCTGCCATCCTATTTGGCATGAAACTCGTAAATATGAGAACTCTGCAGAAAATTGGAGTCATGGCTGTAATAATTCCTATCCTGCTTCATAGCTGGCTGTCACCATCACTAATGAAGGCTTCTTAATCAAAGAAGTCTCACTTCTTTTGCAGCAATTTTATCTTAATTGTGCTGATTATTTTTTGTCTCATAGACCTAGGTCAAATTATGGGCCTTGCGTGCTACCCAAAGCCAAAATTTTCTTGACAGCAAGAACAATTAACCGGTAGAATGGCTTGCCTCCAGAAGGTGTGGCTGCTCCAAGCTCCAAGAAGAGATTGCACCACCATTTGTCTGAAATGGTATAAGGTCTTCTGCTCAAGCAGGTGGCTGGACTAGAAGACCTCCAATGTTCCTTCCAACTCTGTAATTCTGTAATTCTGTCTTTCTAGTCTACTGCAGGACCTTAACAACCATTGCTGTTATCTTAGTTCAGGGGTAGGCAACCTTGGCTCTTTTATGACTCGTGGACTTCAACTCCCAGAATTCCTGAGTCCACGAGTCATAAAAGAGCCAAGGTTGCCTACCCCTGTCTTAGTTGATTTGTGATGGTTACAAGTGGCTGCTTGTGGTTTTACAATGTAGTTTATACATGTGTATCTCTCTTCACCTTTCCTGTTTTTTTCCTGTTTTTTTCCCCTTCTTCCCATTGGACCATTTCAGCGGGGCAGAACTTCACTTATTGTCTCTCTGCACGACTATTGTCTTATTTTATCTGAGTATGGGTCAAGCTTCACATCTCAACTCTCCAGACTCTCGGCCCTGGATTCAGGGAGAAGGCATAGATGCCAGAAATCCCTAGGGCTTGACATGGTTTGAAAGCCCCTTTATTGTAGACAAGAAAGAAGTTGGTCTGCCATAAATAAACACTAGATGTTTTGTCCTTCACTGTGCACAGAAAGCAAAGCTTTTATAAAGGTCTTTAGTCCAGAGTTTAAGCTCTGAGCTTTTTGTCTCAATTTTCTGAGTTAATGGATCCTTGGCAGTTCTCTGGATGGCCTTGGATGGCCCAGATAAATAATAGCTCTGTCTAGTACTGCTAATTGCTGCCTTGCTAGAAGGTTCGTAATGCTGGGATTGTGAATGTAGCCATTTGTTGCTGTGTCAGTCTTCCTCACCACTGTCCCTTTCTTCCATCTTGCTGCTCTTCACTCGCCCATGGTTTGAGGACTGTAAAAAATAATTGCAAAGATTGTGCCAGACAATCCGATTAAATCGCAGGGAGGTCAAATGAGATGGACAACAGGGATACCAAACTGAAACAAAACAGCCAGAATGTTAAGCAGCTTAGAAACACCAGGTTTTTGTTCTCCGAAAACCATGATGCACCGGTTCAACGTTTTCCAGACTGGTGGAGCTGAATGCAAAGCAGCAAAACCACTTGCTTGGAAAAGAGAGGTTGAATGGCAGGCTCCAAGGTTTAACGCTTTTAAAAATGATTGGGCAGTCTCCCCTCCCTTAGAAAATTCCCTTCCCATGAAATAGCATCATAACCGCTCAAAAATCCATGAATGAATGAGTTGGGGAAACCCAGTTGGTTGGTGAGACCAGAAATAGACTACAGTACGTGAGCTGGGGAGGAAGAACGCCATCCAAGCAGATAGATTTGAAAGGCTGGGACAATCTTTTCATTTCCTTAGTTAGCCATCCGTTGGCACTCTTCAAATGTCTTTAGTAACAGGTCAGAGCTATTTGAAAGAGAGAAATAAAATAATTGCAAGTGGCTGGCAATGGGTGGGAATTTTGCCCTTCAAAACTGAGAGGAAAAGAAGGAGTTAGAAAAATGGGTTAGTTGCACTCACTGGGCATCCAACGTGGGTTGAAGAGGAGAAATGATGGGTTGTACAGAATCTGATCAGAAGCTCCGAGCAGGTTACGTTCTGTGGTGGGCTGAGCCCAGCCTGACTGTTGCGTGTCAGTGGTAGTCACTGATGTTTAAGCTGACGCTCGCTCCAAATGAGCTGGCAGGTGCTAAGGAAAAAAAATAAAGCTATTTAATAAATATCTAAGATTATTCATACTCGTGATTGTGCCACTTGTCAGACAAGCAGAGTGATTAGAAATGGATGCAAATACGCAAGAGTCACAAGCCTCACAAGGTTTGAGCATGGCGGTGACAGGAGCAAGAATAAAAGTCATTTATTTGACTTGGCAGCTGATTCTTTTCCTATAACTTTGTCAGAATCTCAGCTGAAATGGAACTCACTTCTCCTAGGGATGTACATCGCTGCCACGACTCTCCGGAAAAGCAGGCCCCAAAAGGTAAAAGTTGGGCTCATCGGAGACACGCACAGTTCACCACAGCTTGTTTGTTGTTGTTTTTTTACTATATGTGCCAATGGTTAGAACTTGGGCTGGTCCCAGACAAATTTCTGTTGCAGGTGAGGTGGAAAATCAAGATAGGACATCATTTTTGACAAATGGAAAACATGAGGGCCGCTGATTCCTTAAAAAAAACTAAAGTATCCTGAGGGTCTTAGTGATGCTGTTCTTCCTTTTCCAAAAGTGATTTTTCCTAATCGTTTCAGCTAGCAAAGTCAGCTGGAAAATATTTCACCTTGAAGAGAAATTATTAATAATGGGAGGTGATTCTTATTCACATCAAAACACCTTCTGAACTTTGGGTTCAAATGTTAATCAGTACCAGGTTGAAGCTGACTCCTGAGTTTTTATATTGTTATTTTTACCTTTATTGCGCGAACACATAATCATAATAGTAAAGTTGGAAGGGACCTTGGAGGTCATCTAGTCCAACCCCCTGCTCAGGCAGGAAACCCTATACCATTTCAGACAAATGGCTGTCTAATCTCTTCTTAAAAACATCCAGTGTTGGAGCATTCACAGCTTCTGGAGGCAGGTTGTTCCACTGTTTAATTGTTCCAGCTGTCAGGAAGTTTCTTCTTAGTTCTAGGTTGCTTCTCTCCTTGATTAGTTTCCATCCATTGCTTCTTGTCCTTCCTTCGGGCACTTTGGAGAATAGCTTGACTCCCTCTTCTTTGTGGCATCCCGAGATATTGGAACACTGCTATCATGTCACCCCTAGTCCTTCTCTTCATTAAACTAGACATATCCAATTCCAGCAGCCATTCCTTATACAGTATGTTTTAGCCTCCAGTCCCCTAATCAACTTTGTTGCTCTTCTCTGTACTCTTTCCAGAGTCTCAACATCTTTTTTACATCGTGGTGACCAAAACTGGATGCAGTATTCCAGGTGTGGCCTTACCAAAGCATTGTAAAGTGGTATTAGTACTTCACTTGATCTTGATTCTATCCCTCTGTTAATGCAGCCTAGCACTGTGTTGGCTTTTTTGGCAGCTGCAGCACACTGCTGGCTCCTATTGAAGTGATTGTCTACTAAGACTCCGAGATCCCTCTCACAGTTACTACTATTGAGCAAGGTACCCCCTATACTATACCTGTACATTTGGTTTTTCTTGCCTAAATATAGAACCTTACTTTTTTTTCACCATTGAATTTCATTTTGTTAGATAGTGCCCAGTGTTCAAGTCTGTCCAGATCCTCCTGTATCTTAAGCCTGTTTTCTGGAGTGTTGGCTATTCCTGCCAGCTTGGTGTCATCTGCAAATTTGATGAGTTCCCCATCTATCCCTTCGTCCAAACACAGGTGTTATCTATTATGCGGTCTTCCAAACCACAGTTGGCTACTTCCAGATTTGAACACACAGCATTGTAGGCAGGGCTTTTTTTCTCATAGAACGGTCAGAACGGAGTTCCGGCACCTTTTTGGGATGGAACCTTGTAGGGTAGGCAAGGCGGGTTGTATGACATGTGTGAGTTCCGGCACCTTTTTCTTTTACAAAAAAAGCACTGATTGTAGGTGGTTTTTGCTTTCAGGTTATGTGCTTGTGTAACACCAAAGGTTTGGCAGCTTTTGGTTTGGAGAGCTTTGACCTCCTTTACTTTCCTTGGATTTTAGAGGAAAACAAATGAATGAAAGGCATGTTCTTGATTTTGTTTAACTGATATGTAAATTCTATAAGAAAATGAATATGAGTAATGTAAATTAGACATGAAAAGTCCCAGAAGTGATTCTAAAAATAAGCTAGCACATGCATTTTTATAGGGAGGCAGGCTGAAGAAGAGAGAAATTAAGGAAGTAGCTGGTTTGTAATATTGCACTCAAGCCAATTTCAGAGGCAGATCACTTGGTTAGCTTTCACAGATTTTAATCTAATCTTTTTTTTCCTTTCCAGTCAAATTCTTCTCTCTTCTTTAGCTACACACAAAGAAACCGAGCTATATTTTTCAAGGTGGGCGAGCAGTAACTAAACAAGGAGAATTTTCTGTGGGGGTAATTTTAGTTTTGAATTGCCAGAATAAAGTGGATGTGCTGCATCTTGTTGCATCTGTAAGAAAGATGTTGAGACTCTAGAAAGAGTACAGAGAAGAGCAACAAAGATGATCAGGGCAAGGAAGGTTAAAACATATAAAGAATGGTTGCTGGAATTGGGTATATCTAGTTTAATGAAGAGAAGGACTAGGCATGATAGCAGTGTTCCAATATCTCAGGGGTTGACACAAAGAAGTTGGAGTCGTCTGATCTCCAAAGCACCTGAAGGCAGCAATGGAGAAGCAACCTAGAACTAAGGAGAAATTTCCTGATAGTTAGAAGAATTAATCACTGGAACAACAGGTTTCTAAGAAGAGTTTCAACAACTATTTGTCTGAAGTGCTATAGGGTTTCCTGCCTGAGCAGGGGGTCGGACTAGAAGACCTCCAAGGTCCCTTCCTCCATCGTCGTCGTCGTCGTCATCATCATCATCATCATCATCATTATTATTATTATTATTATTATTATTATTATTATTATTATTATTATTATTATTATTAATTATATTATTATTATTATTATTATTATTATTATTATTATTATTATTATTATTATTATTATTTCTTTTATTCATTAAACATGAATCTCAATCAACTGAACACTCAAACTGACTGGCACTAAGGGTTGACATGGGTTGCTGCCAGCATCCTAGGTATCAACCAGGTATCTCCTTAAAGTGTAGGATGTTCCGAGTAGCACAGTTTCTTGTAGCATTGCTGGAGTTATTGTAGGAAGCTACAATTTCTTGATGTATTTTGCAAAGTTTTTGGACATAGTTCCCAGTGCCCCAATGACGATGGGTATCACTGTTACACGTTTCATCCATAATCGCGCAGTTTCGATGGCCAGGTCATGGTATTCCATATTTTTTTTTTAGTTCTTTTTCTTCAACTCTGGCATCTCCTGGTACAGTGATATCAATCAACTGTGCTCTTCGGTTCTCTACAACTATGATATCTGGCGTGTTGTGTTCCAAATGGCGATCTGTCTGTATTCGGAAGTCCCACAAGATCTTCACCCTCTCATTCTCAACAACTTTTTCCACCCTGTGTTCCCATGACACAGGCAAGTCGTATTTTTACACAATGCCCAGTGGATTAATTTAGCAACTCGGCCATGTCTAGCTTTGTAATCAGTTTGCGCGATTTTGCTGCACTCACATATGAGATGTGAAACAGTTTCAACTTTGTCGTTGCAAAGTCGGCAATTTGGATTGTCAATGGATTTTTGTATCTTCGCTTTCATGGCATTAGTTTGTAGTGCTTGTTCTTGAGCAGCCAGTATTAAGCCTTCCATTTCTTACTTGATGGTTCCTGTCTTAAGCCATACCCATGTCAAGTTGTTATCACATTTTCCTTCAATGTTTTTCAGATGCTGTCCATGCAAAGCTTTGGTTTTCCATCTATTTAATCTGTCATCCAGCCATTTTTCCTTATATTCTGCCTTTGTTTTATTATTATTATTATTATTATTATTATTATTATTATTATTATTGTTGTTGTTGTTGTTGTTGTTGTTGTTGTTGTTGTTGTTATCTTATGTCAGATGCAAACAGCCAGAGTGAACAGCTGAGGTCAATAACTTTATTGTCTACCACCTAGATTACAAGAATCTCCCCAGATTACTTGCCTTCCACTGACTAGATAAGGCTTCATATATCTTGGGGGGAAGTCAGTGGAAGCATTTAAATGCCAGAGGCTGAGGCAGAAGACCTTCAAACATTTTCAATCACATCAAAACATCTGCATTTCATGCCATGATTTCGCTATTCTCATACATGATCTCAAGTCAGCTCGATCATAGGAAGACCCATTTATTATGCACAAAAATTCCCCTTTTGAAATTTGCATTTCAGTCTCCTGTGAGTAACATTATGCTAATGGTCCGTCTCTTGTTGCTCTGCAGATGGGTTGGACCTCAATTTTAATTTCAGATTCCACTTGCTGTTTTTGAAACCCCTCTTTCTAGCATCCTGTGTAAAGTAGGAAGAAGATATAGTGGCGCTCACCAGGCATATCAAAGGAGGCTCTGCTTATTGCTGTTGTCGGAGTTGAGTATGTTTGCTGATGGCTTCAGCTCACTGAGAGTTGGGTGAAGCTGTGCAGAACATAATAAAGGGGATGTTATTGTCTTGTCCAGCAGATAACCTACCTTTAATGTGCCATGCTAAGATTGTTTGAAGCTGCGCTATCCAAGTAGCCTCTGATTCAGGGCAGGAAGAGGTCCATAAATCATGGTTCAAAGTTAACTGTAATGAGTCAGAGAGACAGAGAGAGAAGAGGCGAGTTTCTCTCGCCCACAGCAGTTACACAAAAGGAGGCTGAAGTGAATGGATTTGAGCTGGAGAAATGAGATTTGGGATGAGGCAAAATAAAACCTCAGCTGACTAAAATTGTAGCGGGAGCTGAATTAGGAAGGAGAAGGAAGAAATGGACCATACAGTGTCAGCTGTCCTGACTGGGATAATGGCAAAAGAAACTCAAAGCATCCTGTCATACAGCATCACAGTCTGGTTTGGAAGCATCCCTGCTTCAGACAGGAAGGTGGTGCAGAGAGTGGTGAGGAGGGCTGAAAAGATCATTGGCAGTTCCCTCCCTCCCATCCAGGACATGGCACATAAGCGTTGCTTGAGCAGGGTCCGTAAGATTATCTGGGACACTACTCATCCTCTTCACAACCTGTTTTCCTTGTTCCCTTCTGGGAGGAGGGGGCTTTGTGGTATCCATAGCAGAACATCCAGATTCAGTCACAGTTTTGTCCCATACCATATTAATCTTGTGAAGTCTAAAGCTTCCTCCTTCTGTTATGTATTCAAGACGGACAGTGATTAATATTTTATTGTTATGTAGGGGTGTGGAGAGTGCAAAACCTGGGTTGAAACTTAACATTAAGAAAACCAAGATCGTGGCATCCGGCCCTCTCAATTCTTGGCAAATAGATGGGGAAGAAATGGAGGTAGTGTCAGATTTTATTTTCCTGGGCTCCAAGATCACTGCAGATGGGGACTGTAGCCAAGAAATTAAAAGGCACTTGCTCCTTGGGAGGAAAGCCATGGCAAATCTAGACAGCACACTAAAAAGCAGAGACATCACCCTGTCAACAAAAGTGCGTATAGTCAAGGCTATGGTCTTCCCAGTTGCAATGTATGGCAGTGAAAGTTGGACCATAAGAAAGGCTGAGCGCCAAAGAATTGAGGCCTTTGAACTATGGTGCTGGAGAAGACTCCTGCGAGTCCCTTGGACTGCAAGGCGATCAAACCGGTCAGTCCTAGAGGAGATCAATCCTGACTGCTCTTTAGAAGGCCAGATCCTGAAGCTAAAACTCAAATACTTTGGCCACCTAATGAGAAGGAAGGACTCACTGGAGAAGAGCCTAAGAGGAACATTGTCCATAGGGTCGCGATGGGTCGGACACGACTTCGCAACTAACAACAACAACAACAGGGGTGTGGGTCTATACATACGTTGTATATAGTGTGTTTTAGGTGTATGTCACGTATGTGTTTCCCTTTGAGAGCGGGCAACTAAATTTCATGTTTGATGTGTGCCGTTGTGCCCACAGTAAAAAAATGTAGAATAAAGATTATCTTATCTTATCTTTCTGAATTTCACTGACTCCCAATAAATTAATGACCTCAGTTCAAAGTGGTCTGAAGCCCTTTGAAATTATGGATTCTGAAGGAACTTCCTGCATCTTCCTATCCTTCATTTGAGAAGCCACTGGGTACTTTCACCTGCATTGTGCCAAGTAGCTTATCCTGAAACAGATCTATTCAGTGATGGCTCCCTAACTTGGAGCTACGCCTGGCAAATTTTTAATTATCCCTTTTGCAGCAAAAAACCACCCTTTTTTCTTCTTCTTCCTCCAGGTCTAAACAACAACAGCAGCAGAGCTGCCGAAATGTTTACACTTCTGTGTCTGCTTTATCTTTGTTATTGCTTTGCTGTTTTACTCCTCATTTTATTCTGAACGATTTACCTGGTATTTCAACGTGCATTTTAACTGTAAATTGTTGTTTTAATCTTAATCCCATGGAGGTTCTTTTTAGCAGAGGAAGCAGTATGTCAATATTTTAAATAAAGCAGAATAAAATAAATAGAGAATCAGAGAAGGCCACTGGAAGATGACCCTCAACTCCCTTGATGAGTTGAACTGTTAGGAAAATATCTGACCAAAGATAGCCTGAATCAAATGGACTGTTGGAGTAACAAGCCTCAAAGTTGGCTTTTTCAGGCAAGCCATAGGATAAGTAAGCCACAATTCCTAGTTGAGGTGGAACATAGATTGTTGAAAATGAGAACTGATGCTTCTGGTCTTCCTCCAGTACCGTATTTTCCGGCGTATAAGACGACTTTTTAACGCATGAAAATCTTCTCAAAAGTTGGGGGTCGTCTTATACGCCCAGTCGTCTTATACGCCGGAAAATACAGTATGTAAATATGGGTTGTGTGCTTTATGATTGTACAATTTTCCCCTTTAAAGATGCTAGGGCAATGATGGCAAAACCTTTAGAGACCAAGTGCACAGACTGCAACCCAAAACCTATTGCTGGGTGCTGGGTGGGCGTGGCCCACTGGGTGGGCGTTGCCCATTGGGTGGGCATGGCCCATTGGGTGGGCGTGGCTGTGGTGGTCATGGCAGACTGGGTGGGCGTGGCCGGGGTGGACGTGGCCACCTCAGTGTTGCTCGTGGGGAGGAACTATTTGCAATCTGCCAGCTTCTCCATAAAGTCATTGGGGATGCCTGTACGGAGTGCCCTGCTACTGCCACTCCTCCCCACCCCCCATGCGGCACCTTTCCAGCTCCGATGAGTCACTTCCTCCGTCACTGTGTGGGACTAAAAATAAAGTTCAATCAATCAATTCCAACTTTGCAAGATCTTTTTTTTCCCCGCGAGAAGTTGAAATTGATTGATTGATTGAACTTTTTTTTTCTTTGCACACAGTGGGGGAGGCATAAAGCAAAAAGGTTTTATAAAACCCAGCTTAAAAAGCCACTTGCCCAGGGAGATTTTGAAGCAGGTTGCTCGTGGACGGGACTGAAGGCCTAGGACCAGGGCGATGGCATGCATGCCCACAGAGAGGGCTCTGTGTGCCACCAGTGGCATGCGTGCCATAGGTTCACCACCATGGTGCTAGGGTAATGACCTTGGCTGATATCAAGGTGGACTCTGCTTATTTCTACAGATCTGCCTTTTTGTTCTCTTCGTATCAACTTTTAATAACCAATAGAATCGTTCTGACAACACATTAGGAGAGCTATCTATCATTCTCTTAAATAAATGGGATATCTTTTGATGACAACATTGTTCTTCTTCACTTGTGAACTTGAACAATAATTGACATGGCATTAAATAAATTGAGGGAAACTCAGCTTGAATTTGGATTACAGGGTGTGCCGCAGTACAACTAATTCTAAAAACTGATTTATTTAGGTTAACAAATGAATAAATAATTTCCTTTTATAACCCATAAAAAATTGCCCCAAAAGGACAAATTTCTATATGAGATAAGATGCTTCAAAGATGCCCATGTGGCACACTATTTTTTTTTAATCACTATTTGCAGAGTGTGCAGTTTTTTTAAATTATTTATTTGAAAGAATCCTGTATGGTTTCAAAGAGTACATTTAATATCCCATGTTAGGATCTCAATAGGTAATTAGCTTTCATCACAATATTTAATCCCAGAGATGATATTGCAATTTCAGGTGCTTCATCATGAAAAAATTAAATCAGTATTTCATCTGTATTCTATTAGAGTACTTGAGTCTGTAATTTAGAAATTGCATAAGCTTGGTAGTAGATACCACCATAAGCATGTGCATGAAAGTAATAAAACAAAACTTTCATTAAAAGAGCAGAATTCCTGCATTTTGTAATATTGTTGTGAAGGTGCCTAGATTAAGTATTTTTTTTATTTTGCATTATTTGCTTGGATGTTGAAAATAGAGGCCAGCTCTGCCCAAAACCAAAGCCTCATAACGTCTGCAGATTATAAGGATCTAAAGTAATTTTTATTATTTGTTTACTTTCAGATGTGCTGTAACTTTTCAGGCAGACCCCCCCAAAATACTTGCAAAATTGGTGGTTTTTTTTTCCTTAGGAGCATAGTAGCATTTACATTGCTGCTGTTTTGATTTCTTCTTGTTTGAAGATAAAGTTTCTTTCCTTAATTCTGTTTTGTTTTGAAGGGAGGTATTAGGTCATGATTTAGGAGAAAGGAATTACAGAATGTTCTATTCCGCAGCAAGAAGGTTCTTGACAAGTAACTCTTATCTATTTCTCTTTCTCTACTTTAAAGCATCTTTCTGTATTTAGCATTGTTTGAAATCAAGTAGCTGTTTTAAAACTTTGATCCAAGGGGATAATTTTTTTAAAAAAACAAACAAATGTTGATCCGTTTCGTTTGATTTTGATTTTTCTGCACACAAAAGCTGAAACAAATGCATTGATGATGGAAGTACTTGGTTTGCTGAATGCTTCACGGATGCTGCAGTGATGATCATGGCGCCTACTGTTAATTCACACGAATCCTGGGGCCCATTCGTGACATGTTCTATCAATTACTGGTGTGTCTGGATGTGAAAATAGGTTTGCTGATATGATCAATATGTTGTATACCCAAGAAGTAGATGGTGTATCTGAGCAAACTATACAACAACAACAACTTTATTGTCACTTTGAATGTACACCAATCGGCATACGTCAAAATGAAATTTCGTTGCATACAGCTCTCAAAGGGTCACCACCTTCGATATACACTCCTGGTTCGTGGCCAGCTCAAGTTTCAGATTGTCCATTTTAGTCTCTAGGGAGCGAACAATGCAAATAGAACATACGGAAACGGAGCGCCAGGTGGATTAGCCCTCAAATTAGTTTGCATTCCTGCACGACAACCTCACCTTCTTCCTTTTTCTGCTCCTGTCTCTTCCACCTTTTCCTTAAAGAGGCCTTGCTTCTTTTCACCCCTGGAGCACACTGCCGCCACCACCAACTCCTCCAAAAGCCTCTTTCTCTTCCTCTGGGCCTGCCGACAGCCTCCTCCAGTTCCTTCGCTCCATAAGCCCCGGGACCTTTCCTCCTCGGCCTCCTTTGGAAACAGCCCCGATTTGCAATAGAATCCGTCTCTGGGCCAGCAGTCAGATCTTGCTGCCGGCAGAACAATTTCAAACAGCGCCAACAACTTTTAACGGTCTCACCAACAGTTCCAAAACAGCTAGAAACCTTTGAGAGCCAATGCAGCCGCAGCCGATCCAGGGGCCGCCATCTTAGAACTATACCAATCTCTTTTGGGCTTTCAGAGTGGGATGGGCAGAATTGAGAAAAATGGAGGGACACTTCTAGCCTACTTTTATTGGTTTATTTAAGCACAGAGCGGCCCCTAATAATATTTAGAGAAGAAAGCTAGGAAGCCATAATGAAAATAAATTGGGCAGCTGTGATGGTTCCAGAAGAAGCCTATTTATTATAGAAATCGTGTTCAAACTGTTCTATTTTTCCCCCCTCATCTCTTCCAGCTTTCTTTCTTTTTGTAAGTCAGTTTCTATTGACTGGATAGGAACTAGCTGACCCAGGAACCTGGTCACACCACTCTGCAATATATGGTTGTGGGACTCCAGTGACATCTAAGCCCTGCTCTGCTTCTTCTTGTTGTTAGCTGCGAAGTCGTGTCCGACCCATCGCAACCCCATGGACAATGTTCCTCCAGGCCTTCCTGTCCTCTACCATCTTCTGGAGTCCATTTAAGCTCACGCTTCCTGCTTCAGTGACTCCATCCAGCCACCTCATTCTCTATCGTCCCCTTCTTCTCTTGCCCTCAATCTTTCCCAGCATTAGGCTCTTCTCCAGTGAGTCCTTCCTTCTCATTAGGTGGCCAAAGTATTTGAGTTTCAACTTCAGGATCTGGCCTTCTAAAGAGCAGTCAGGGTTGATGTCCTCTAGGACTGACCGGTTTGATCGCCTTGCAGTCCAAGGGACTCGCAGGAGTCTTCTCCAGCACCGTAGTTCAAAGGCCTCAATTCTTTGGCGCTCATCCTTTCTTATGGTCCAACTTTCACAGCCATACATTGCAACCGGGAAGACCATAGCCTTGACTATATGCACTTTTGTTGGCAGGGTGCTAAGGATGGTGATCACCTTTAGCTAAAGAAGACATCTGCCCCAGGTAAATGGAATTAGGTGATCTAATGGAGCAGCAGTTAATATATTTTTTTATTGCAGAGAGTAGATTTTATTTTGTTGTAATGCCATATAAGAGGTAGGCTCTTCATAGAGTTTCTGCCTGTACTCAGATAATTTAGTGGCCTTTGATATGGCTTGACATGATCATTGGTCTGCCTTAACAAAACATTTTGGGCCAATGCTGCCTTTGCATTGAATGAGGAGTGATATGTTTCTTTAATTAATTAATTTATGTATTAAATTTTATGCTGCACATCTCGTCTACAAGGTGACTGAGCGGCTCTTCTTTCAATAGACTTTGAAGGCGGCTGGAATTGGTGACCTCCAAAACAACTCTCTATTCTGTTCTATCTCCAAACATTTATTGCAAGACAGTCTGACATTTCCTATTTGGTTTTCTAACTATCTAGGAAAAAGAGACAGGGGATTGCAGTTGTATTAAGATAATTCTTGGGATGACCTTTCTTAGTGTAGACAACGGTGCACAGTCCAATTTTTACTACTTTGGTCCAGTGTTCAGTGGGGAATGTTGACTGATTTTAGGGCAGTTGCTGAGCCCTACAAAGGAGGCAATTTCATATCTTCTTTGCTTGCCATTACTGTGTTCTCCAAAGCAACTGAGTGACAATATCTAAATTGGAGCTTTATTGCTTTAGGTAATGCAAAGCAACAATAGCTCCTAGAAATCTCTCTCAAGGAACCAAGATTACATTAGTTTCCTAAGTGTCAATAGTAATAATAAGAAGAGGGAAGGGATATTTTTCAAGATGTAAAATACTTTTAATTACAGAGGATACTTGGTAAGCATTTTACAAAGTGTTTAAAAGCCACTATACGGGGTGTGAGCAGTCACAGACCAACAATATACTGTGTAGAAAAGTTTCAAGGAAAAGTATATACTCGGTTCGGTGAACAAATGTAACTACAGAGAGATGTGGCTGTGAAAAAGACAGCCACTTGACTTTGATCAAGAAAATGTGTACATTGCCATGATCAAGTCAGCCTTATCCTTCGTATCTTCCATGTCTGATAGCTGGAAATGGGGATTAATTACTTGCAGGTGGAAGATAAATTTTACAGATTGAAAAAAAGATGACAACACACAGAACATATCATTCCTAAAAGGAATATCCGATTACAGTTTTCTACTATAGATATTTTTAGCCCTGGAAGTCAGCTAACAAATCCATTCTATCAGATACATTCTTTTTTATAGCAATAGCACTTAGACTTATATACTGCTTCATAGTGCTTTACAGTGGCTTACAACGTCAGAGTCAGCCTATCGCCCCCAACAATCTGGGCCCTCATTTTATCGACTTTGGAAGGTTGGAAGGCTGAGTCAATCTTGAGCCATTCAGAATCAAACTCCTGGGGTGAGCAGTGAGTTAGCCTGTAGTACTGCATTCTAACCACTGTGCCATCACGGCTCTTGTATATACTTATGTACACTCAGGGCTTTTTTTCTCATAGAACGCTCAGAACAGAGTTCCGGCACCTTTTTTGGATGGAACTTTGTAGGTAAGGCAAGGTGGGTTGTATGACATGTGTGAGTTCTGGCACCTTTTTCTTTCACAAAAAAAAGCACTGCGTACACTTGTTGGAGAAAGAGAATGAGAAAGCAAGAATTGTTGGCTTTGAATCCAACGATCTCTAGGGGTTAATAATCTCTAAGACTAGGGGTGAGAGGACAGCAGTGTTTCAATATTTGAAGTCCTTCCACAAAGAAGAGGGAGTCAAGCTACTCCCCAAAGCACTTGAAGGCAGGACAAGAAGCAATGGAATGGAAACTAACCAAAGAGAGAAGCAACCTAGAACTAAGGAGAAACTTCCTGACAGTTAGAACAATTAATCAGTGGAACAACTTGCCTCCAGAAGTTGTGGGTGCTCCATCACTGGAGGCTTTTAAGAAGAGACTGGGTGGCCATTTGTCTGCAATAGTATAGGGTCCCTTGTTTGAGCAAGGGGTGGGGTTAGAAGACCTCCAAGATCCTTTCCATCTCTGTTATTGTGTTATTATTCTTGGTGGACTCACTGGAGAAGAGCCTAATGCTGGGAAAGGTTGAGGGCAAGAGAAGAAGGGGACGACAGAGAATGAGGTGGCTGGATGGAGTCACTGAAGCAGTAGGTGTGAGCTTAAAGGGACTCCAGAACATGGTAGAGGACAGGAAGACCTGGAGGAACGTTGTCCATGGGGTCGCAATGGGTCGGGCATGATTTTGCAACTAACAACAACAATTCTTTCCTAGCTGCCAGTTCTCCACTACCTTCCCATCTTGCATTTTCTATACAGAGCAGAGATTCCCATCTGAACAGCTCGTCAGATCAGCCCATGTCAGATTTTGTTTACATTGTCAAAGACCCATTTAGAAACTTGTTATCACTAGGATGTTGGTGTTATAGGCAAGAGTCTATTTTCCATTCTTCCTCATTCTTCTAGTAATAATAAATAATAGTTTTTAATGTCCAGTTCTTTCAACAAGGAGCAGGAAGAACGTGCGTAAAATGAGATGCATCAGTCAAAATATGATGAATAGCACTTTTTAAATATCTTTTTTTAATGGTGTTAGGAAACTCAATAATACATCATTCTGTCAACCAGCTGACATCACTGGGGATTGATTGCCCCAGCGATAAAGACAGAATCTTGGTTGTTGGTTATTGTTTTTTTTTTGATACTGATACAAGAAGAGTTTTGTTTTTAAATAAGGCCTAAATATCGGTTGAAAAAAACAAAGTTTTCAGTCCCAAGTTGAGATTCACATGAAAGGGCAGGCATTTGCTGAGGTGCCTACAGTAAGATAGAGAAATCGCTTAAATGGTCCATAATGAGCTAGGGATTGCTAAGGAGATACATCCTGAAGCTCATTTACATGTGCGAATGTTTGAAATAAAAGCTAGCTTCTTCTCCAAGCTTGTCAACTTTTATTTCCCACAGCAAATATGTCATCTTTCAAGGGCCCAGAGCTAATAAACACACACCTGGCTCCTTCAGGCACAATTTGCTCAGGAAAACCCCTCTGTGCTGTGCAAAAGTTTTCTTAGCTGTGATTACTTCCATCACGTGTAGACAAAATGCCGATTTTTTACAGCAATTTTATGAGGGCCTCTACCCATTTTTGAAACAGTCTTGGCAGTTACCCGCAAGAGATTAATTGGCTATCCAACATTTTCCACTCTTGTTTAAATGGTCCGTGTGTGGTATCCATGTTTTCTAAATATCATTTCTCTCTTTTCTTCCAGATATACTCCCCCCCCCTCATAGCAGTGTGCAGGTTTGGGCAGCGAAAAAGCAAAGTGATGGTGAAAGGGCCACAACAAATGTTTGGAAATATTTTGTAGAAAAAAAACCCAAACATTGATCCAATTGATAGGATTGGTTGCCACAGAGTTTGGAGATGGACCTTGTTTCTGAAAGCAGAACTCCAGATTCAGCTCCTGGCACTGGATAGATGAACTCAAACATCCCAAACTGATGGTCATATAGCCTCCACTTAACCTCTCTGGTGTGAAGGACTGGACTCCACCTCCTTTTTGTGTCATAGGCTCTACAATCTTTTTCTAGTCTGTCTTCCTGCATCTTAAATATCATGTACTGCAAAATGAGAGGAAAACAGGTCTTGGCTACTTTCTGTCTGATACTCTTTCAAGTATCTTTTCTGTCTGATACTCTTTCTACCAACCTAGCAGTTCGAAAGCACGTAAAAATGCAAGGAGAAAAATAGGGACCACTATGGTGGGAAGGTAACAGCGTTCCATGCGCCTTTGCCATCTAGTCATGCCGGCCACATGACCATGGAGACGTCCTCGGACAAGCGCTGGCTCTTCGGCTTTGAAACGGAGATGAGCACTGGCCCCTAGAGTCGGAAACGAGTAGCACGCATGTGCAGGGGAACCTTTACCTTTACTCTTTCAAGGACTAGAGATGAATGTTATCTCTGCTCAGATATCTTTTCCCAAAGCTGAACGTGCCCAGTTCTTTCAATCTCTCTTCAAAGGACTTAATTCCAGTTTTCCTAATCGTATCCATGCCAGTGTATTCGTATCCTTCTTGGATTTGGTGCTCAAAAGAGTAAATATGATAGGGTATTCAACATAACAACAACTGTTTAATTTTACTTCCTTTTTTTCCTGCATTCTTTTGCTTGCCACCAACTCAGAACCGGGGGATTATGTGTGTTTGTGTGCATGTGTTTGGGTTTGTTTGTTTGTGCATCTCTTTGTCACAATCAGACAGTTTGCCTAAACAAGACTGACATGATTATGCTAAAGCAGATTTATAAGCTTAGCCTTTGAGAAATATAAAGAAAAGAGGGTTCAGAATGAGATCCTTAACCTTTGAAGAGTGTGTCAATCCACTTTCTGCAACATGCTTAATTGAGCTATTTTGTGTCAGTTGGGTAGAAGCTATGGGGGCTATTAACTAGGATCAAGTAAATAGCACCTGCCAAATAAAACTATTAATTCTCATCTCCCTGCTTTGTGGATCCCTCAGAGAATAAATTACTCTTTTGTTTTATAAAGTATTACATTGTTATTCCAATCCACGGCATTACCAAGATGGAAAGCAAGGATCATTCAGGATAGCTTGTTCAATGGCTGGAATTTGAGACAGTACTGCAAGAAAAATGAATGCCTCTCCCTATGACATTTTCTGTAGGGCAGCCATAGCATATTAACTCACATGATCCTGGCTCCTATCTTTTCTCCAGGTGGAGAAAATATCACTCTTTAAAAAAAAAGGGAGAAGGAAGCAGAAATGTAGCCCCTGTGCAATATTTTTGTTTGTTAAGTTTGTTTTGCAGAAGGTGCGGTTTTGAATGTGATGTATTGGTTGAGCAGACCTGCTATCTTGCAGCTATATTTCAGGAGATTGTTGTTAATCCTTTTCAAATGAGCGTTGCTGCAGACGTGTTTTTATTTATTTATTTAAACCTTCTCATTTCTCTTCGAGCTCTCTGGCCCAGGCTGAGAATTTTAATTTTAGTTTTAATTTTAATTTTAATTAACTGGGGTTTTACTTATTCAGGGACGAATATAATTTTTTTTTAATTTGTTTTTAACTTTTGTATTTTTGTTTTTAATCACCCTGTAAACCGCCCTGAGTCCTTCGGGAAAGGGCGGTATATAAATGTAATAAAATAAATAAATGCACTGGGTTGCCTTTTTTTCTGATTAAAACATTCACGCAGAAGCCCATCAATGGAAAAAAGTGTTTATTGATTTTGAAAAGAAAAAAAAACAGCCTTTCCCAACTTTTTAAGATCATGCTGTTTTCTGCTTACTTGGCTCCAAGTGAGACTGATAATTCAGAAATATAGCTGATCAGATCGTGCTTTCCTTGGGCACTGCTCCGTGTACAAAGGGAACACTTAGGTTTTTGTACAGTCCATTGATAATGATGCTTGTTTAGATCAGTTAGCCTTCAATCTTTTCTGCAGACTAACTGAACGTTGAGAAAGGGGTCAATAGTTCCAGGCACAGCACTCCTACATGCTCTTACATATGATATAAAACTAGCTACAGTCAGTGCTGTTCTGGCTTTATTTCATGGAGATAAATCAAAATAGCCATAAATGAATAGCTTTTTATAAAATTAAATGAGACCACTAGACCAGGCCTTTAAGGATAAACACTAAAGAAGACAGATTCGGAAAAATGGACTTACTTGCTTTTATTTCAATAGGATATTTTTCCTGACTGCTCTTTAGAAGGCCAGATCCTGAAGCTAAAACTCAAATACTTTGGCCACCTAATGAGAAGGAAGGACTCACTGGAGAAGAGCCTAATGCTGGGAAAGTTTGAAGGTATTAGAAGAAGGGGATGAAGGAGAATGAGGTGGCTGGATGGAGTCACTTTAGCAGTAGGCGTGAGCTTAAATGGACTCCAGAAGATGGTAGAGGACAGGAAGGCCTGGAGGAATGTTGTCCATGGGGTCGCAATGGGTCGGACTTGACTTTGCAACTAACAACAACAACAAATTTCTCCTAAGTTCTCATGTAATTTTTTGTAAATGTAATTGGTACAATATTCAGGTTTGGATTTTCTGAACTAGCTCCATAGAAATGTTACTCAGAGAAGGAGTAGCTGCTGGATAATAGAATAGATCTTATAGTCCTATGACTACAGATAGTCCTCGACTGAGAATCATTTATTTAGTGACTGAAAAAAGTGCCTTATGGCCAGTTCTTGCACTTACAAATATCATAGCATCCCCACGGTCATATGATCAAAATTTGGGCATTTGGCAACCATCATGAATTTATGGTGATTAATGCATTACAAGGTCATGTGAGTGCCACGTGTGGTCTTCCCAGCTGCCTTTCAATGAGCAAAGTCAACGAAGAAGTCAAATTCACTCAATGACTGCACGGTTCACTTAACAACTGAGGTGGTTCCCTTAGCAATCATGGTAAAAAGCCTAAAATGGCGTAAAATTTGATGTGATTCATTTAACAAAGTTCATTGCTTAGCCATGGAGATATTCGAGACCAATTGTGTTCGTAAAGTGAAGATTGCTTGGTGGTGAAAGAGTAGGAAACAAGGGAAGGATATAAAAATATTGGGGTTTCCCAAGAAATTGGTTTGAGTGCACTACTTTTTAACTGATAGGGAGGTGAATGTTACACAATTATTTTAAATCAAGAGGAACTGCAAAAAGTTACAGAAAATTGAGGCAATGGGTATTTAAGTAGCCTATGCAGTGAAAATAATGAATTGCATTACTGAGGTTAATGAGAAAGGATTAAAAACAAGGTGCAGAAAGGGATACTTAAATTATCAGCAGGCCAGAATAAGTGTTGAATGAGAAAAGCTTATGACATGGGGAGCTTCTGAGCTTGGAAAAATGGAAAATAAGGAGGGCAGGAAAGAAGCGTGCATAATTTTAGATGTACATCAAAGGAACCATTTCATAAGACCAGAATCAGGAGTTATCCAATAAAGCTAAATGATTGGCAATATAGAAGGAAATTATCATCAGGTATATTGCTCAAATATGGCAAATGTATGGCTAGCCATCCCAAGGATTATTTTCCAAAGAGTATTGGACAAATTTGTGGTGGAAGAGACCATCATTGACCTTAGTAGGTTATAGCACTGGTTGATTTTGGAATCTGACATTAAGCAAGGTTGAGTTTCATTAATGCTTGGATGAGATAACCTTATGGAATCACAGCTAGTTTGGGGAATTTGAAATCAGATCAGAAGAAAGCAATGGCAAATCTCCCATCTTTATTTTTGAGCTTGTCCAGAAGGGTTATGTTAGTTATGATAGGTGCATTACCTTTAATATCTGAGGCAGGAGTGTCCAACCTTGGCAACTTTTAAGACCTGTGGACCTCAACTGGGACTTGAAGTCCACAAGGCTTAAAGTCGCAAAGATTTGTTGTTGTTGTTAGTTGCGAAGTCGTGTCTGACCCATCGCGACCCTATGGACAATGTTCCTCCAGGCCTTCCTGTCCTCTACCATCTTCTGGAGGCCATTGAGGCTCACGCCTACTGCTTCAGTGACTCCATCCAGCCACCTCATTCTCTGTCGTCCCCTTCTTCTATTGCCCTCAATCTTTCCCAGCATTAGGCTCTTCTCCAGTGAGTCCTTCCTTCTCATTAGGTGGCCAAAGTATTTGAGTTTTAGCTTCAGGATCTGGCCTTCTAAAGAGCAGTCTGGGTTGATCTCCTCTAGAACTGACTGGTTTGATCGCCTTGCAGTCCAAGGGACTCGCAGGAGTCTTCTCCAGCACCATAGTTCAATTCTTTGGTCACAAAGGTTAGACACCCTTTATCTAAGGCAATACGGTCCAGCATTTTATTGACAAAGAGGTCATGAGCAGAACTCTGTTGTAATATTCCTGGGCTAGTTACATTTGGTATATGTTTTTCAACTCATCCTTTCGGTCACCGTAAAAATGGAACAATGGACTAGTGCTTTAATTCAAAGCAAGACAGCTCATTTTAGGATATAATGAATGGATGTGGCCTTTGTCTTCATTTTTTTCTCCTTTCTTCTTCTAAAAATCCCTTGATTGTCTTTACTTTTTCTTCCATTCTTCCTTGGATTTCTACTCCTCCCCCTTTCTGTAGACTGAAACAGCAGACACCCCAGTGCAGTACTTCTTTTTTTTTTCCAGAGAAGTTGGTTGAGGTTCAGAGAACAGAAACAAATACACTGCAATTCTGAAAAGCTGATCTCCTCTGAGCAATAAAGAGGAGATGATAAAAATCCCACGTTTTGAGAAATCTTTATCATCCTGAGAGCCTAGATTAGTTTTCTTCTTAACAATTTGAGGACAGTATTAACTGGCAGGAACAACAAGAACAACAACAACAACCAAAACTGTGGAGCCTGACCACCTTGCATGAAGTTATGAGGAGTAAGGTAGCATGAAAAAATATATCTGGAATAGCTTTAAGCAAAATGCAGTGAAAAATGGAGGGATGTGACTGGGGGTAGTCACTGAAATACTAATTTTAGACCCTATTATTCTAGGCAAACAAAACAAGTCAGAGAAAAAAAAAACATTATGTAGTGGCAGGGACAGTAGGAAAACTAGAGAAGCTGGAAAAAATGAGAATGGTTTGATCAGACCAGGTTCTTCAAGTCCCACTGAGATTTTAAAAAAAAATTGCCATTGAAACCTGTAAAATTTGAAGTGCTTCATGTTATTTGGCTCATGAAAATCGAAAGCCTGAAAATAAATATTCAAAGATCTATTTTTTTCTCCTTGTCCTTTTGTAAAAAAATAAAATAAAAATCCTTTAATATAAAAACAGGGAAAAGAACAAGAGAGAGATGAGAAAGAAACAAAGGAGGAAGGGACAAGTCAGACATAACGAAGTGTAGGGGACCAGAAACTCAGTTCTTTGAAAAATAAATAAATATAATGCTTGGATATGTATCGTTTGGGGTTTCCATTAAAGGATAGAAATCCAATTCATACGTATACATTTATTCAGTTCAGAGTTTTAACTCAGGTCTTTCCGTTGGAGTAAAAAAAAGCTGTTTAGTTATATAGAATAGGCCAGGGCTGTCAAACTCAATTTCATTGAGGGCCGCATCAGCATTGCGGTTGCCCTCAGGGGGCCGGGTGGGTGTGGCCAGGGTGGGCATGGCCTACTGGGTGGGCGTGGCTAGAGTGCGTATGGCCTACTGGGTGGGCGTGGCCAGCTCTGCATCGTTCACATCAAGGGTGCCTATGGGGGCCTGGGCAGGAGTGGGACAGATCTGAGGGTCTCTGGCAGGAAGAGGGTCTCTGGGCCAGGGCCAAGGCAGTGGGGGCCGTTCCCTCGCTGTTTCCAGGATGGCTTCGCGGGCCGCATGAAACCACTTCGCGGGCCGGATCCTGCCCCCGGGCCTTGTGTTTTACATGTCTGGAATAGGCTGATAAATTCTGGGAGTTGAATCCATACCTCTTAAATTGGCCAACTTTAAAGGAAGTGCTGTAAACCAATTCCAGGGAAGCCAATTCTTCACTCTTAGATCAACTCCAAATGAATCTGAACCCAAATCAGAGCTCTCCAATCTTTATGAACGACAAGCAGCTTTTTCTGAACCAATCACATCTTGACATAATAAGATTCAGGTTTCCTTGCCTTTGAAACTCTAGCCCCCTGATTGGTTGGATTAGAATCAGAACAGAGCTGAAAGGCACCTTGGAGGTCTTCTAGTCCAGCCCCCTGCTCAAACAGGAGACCCTACACCATGCCGCTTGGGGTGTGTGTGAAAGCCCTAATAAACAGGCATATACATAGAATGAAGGCTACTGCTAAGCTTGTAAGCCGCCCTGAGTCTTCGGAGAAGGGCGGGATATAAATGTAATTAAAATAAATAATTAAAAATAAATTGCAGACAAGTGGCTGTCCAGTCTCTTCTTAAAAACTTCTACTGATGAAGCAACCACAATGTTTGAAGGCAAGCTGTTCCACTGATTAATTGTCCTCACTGTTAGGAAGTTTCTCCTTAATTCCGGGCTGCTTCTCTCCTTGATTCATTTCCATCCATTGTTTCTTGTCTTTGCCTTCTGGTGTTTTGGAAAATAAATTGACCCACTCCTCTTTGTGGTAGCCTCTCAAATACTGGAATACTGCTATCATGTCCCCACTAGTCCTTCTTTTCTCTAGACTGGCCAAAGTTAAATCCTGCAACTGTTCTTCACATGTTTTATTCTCTAAGCCTTTAACCCTCTTCTTTGCTCTTCTTTCCACTTTTTCCCAAAATCTCAACATCTTTTTTGTAATGTAACCAAAACTGGATGCAGTATCTCAGCTGTGGTCAATCTTTATTCCTGAAGAAATTCCCTTTTGTATCTTACATTTACCTTCAACTTGACTCCTCTTTAACCCTTGTACAGATTCCTGGAAAGCACCACCAGTATCTCAAGGTCTAGTCCAGTATTTCTCAACCTTGGCAACTTTAAACTATGTGGACTTCAATTCAGCAGGTGTTGTAATTCCTTAAGATTGCTGGATTTTTTTTAGGCTAAAGGTTTGTCTTTCCTTGGATTTTACAGCAGGCATTCTACTTCTGTTTGAAGAATTTGAACAACACACCTTTCTCATGCTTAGGACAACTGAATCTTAAGTTTTCTCCAGCCTGAATTAACATCTTTCTGTAGAATTTGATGGGCAAATTACCTGTGAGTTTAAATCTTTCTTCATTGTAGTTCTTAGTCATTTAAATAGAAGCGCTTCTTTCGCGTGGCTAACTGTCATGTTGGAATCTGTGAAAAGGCTCTTAACTACAGCTTCTGAAGCTTTGTACAAATCTCTATGGATGAAAGAGTAGGTTATATAAAAAATAAATGCACTTGGGAAGAATTTGGCTCCGGGAGTGATTACTCTTTGGTGTAAAAAGTGATGTGCTAATCTTGATTACTTCTTCCAGAGTGGCATTTGCTGAGAAATAAAAATTTATTACTGGATCTTAGGAATAATAAAGGGAAGGAGAAGTGGGATATGAGATGGTGTGTGGTTTGTGTGGCCATTTTTTCTTCATTTGATGACGATTCCATTTGATTAGATTAAGGCAGAGGTAGGCAACCTTGGCTCTTTTATGACTCGTGGACTTCAACTCCCAAAATTCCTGAGCCAGCATGGCTCAGCTTGGAAACCTCTTCCTTTCCCCTCAGCATGGCTGGCTCAGGAATTCTGGGAGTTGAAGTCCACGAGTCATAAAAGAGCCAAGGTTGCCTACCCCTGGATTAGGGTGAAATAGTCTCATTCTGCTTCCTTGTTTATACTGATGACCTCTTGGCTGCAATTGGTCCTTCTGTGTACCAGCTCCTATTTCATATTGTGATGACCTGTAAGTGATCTATCAAAATCACACTAGCTTGTGCTTAGATGAATCTTTCATCTCTGACATCATTAACATGGCTAGAACATGGATTCCATTTTGACTTTCCTTTTGAGGCCTTGTTTTTGTGCAAAAGCTTCAATCGGTTTCATATAATTAATATTAGACCTACAATCTAATGAAGAAGACACATGATGGAATGAAAGATCAACTTCAGTTTAGTTTGGTGAGAAGTGCTATCACGATTGTGACTTTTCTCTGACTAAGAAACTGTTTCTCTTGGGGACAGGAAGGAAAAGTTATCAGAAACAAAACAAAACAACATAGAGCAGGGGACTTCAAACTTGGCCCTTTTATGATTTGTGGACTTCAACTCCCAGAATTCCTCAGCCAGGCACACTGACTGAGGAATTCTGGGAGTTGAAGTCCACGAGTCATAAAAGGGCCATGTTTGAAGACCCCTGACATAGAATATAGAACAATAAATTTGGAAGGAACCATGAAGGTCTTCTAGTCCAACCCCAACTACTGCTTGAGCAGAAAACCCTATATCATTTCAGATAAATGGTTGTCTAGTCTCTTTTTGAAAGCCTTCAGTTTCTCTTCTTTGCACACTTTCCAGAGTCTCAACATATTTTTATTATTATGGTGACCAGAACTGGATGCAGTATTCTAAGTGTGGTCTTACTATGACTTTGTAAAGCAGTACTAGAACTTCATGTGATGTTGATTCTATCCCTGTATTAATGCAGCCTAGAATTGTATTGGCTTTTTTGGCTCATATTTAAGTGATTATCCACCAGGACTCCAAGATCAAAACAAAAACTGATCCAGATTGGATCTACTTTGGATCTAAGGAGACAATCCTGTGCCAATAGAAGCTATCAAGGGAAAAATATGAGGAGAAGGAATGGATCAGAGGTTGAAGGATTTCATCAAAGGAAAAGCAGATACGGAGGAGATATAAAGTGAAGATAAGGGACTGGAAATCCCAACCTAGGCCCAGAAAGAAAATAAGTGAAAGGAGTTTTGGAATAGCTTATTGTCTAGAATTGACTTTGTGTTAATTGTAACATATAATCAGAAGAAATGAGGAAATAACAAGGGAGAATCCTGTCCTTTTGAGTTTTTTTTTTTAATTCTACCTCATGCTGATAGTTTCTGATATTTTGTTCCACAAACAGATCGTTTTCATGTAAAAAGAAAATTCCTCTCACTTTCTGTCTGAAATCTAATCTTCCAGACTCCTGTCACCAAAATCACAACATCCTATATAATGGATAAAACGGCTTGCATTTAAACAAAAGTAAAAAAAAAATATGTAAAACCAAAAATGTGTAACTTGAGGCACCCCTAAGTAAACACACAGATGTTTTGATGAGAGATTTGGAATGAAAATTTTAATCCGAAGTGAGGAACCACAGAAATCAACACTTCTCAATTCCAGTCTTGTCGTAAAGGGGGAAAAAAGAGAGTATTCTCAAGCTTGCCAATTTTTGTTTACAGATTGATCTATGAAGCATAGCAATCGGGATTTCATTTCCAGAAAGGCTGACCTAAAGCTTTCTTCTCATCAACATGTATGACAGTAATCTATACATTGCACTTTGATCATATTTTTTTTTCTGTAGTTTTCACTTTTGTTGCTTTTTTTTTTGGTGATGTAGGCATATAATGCTAATAGAGCCTTGGTGGAGCAGTGGGCTAATGCCTCCTTAAGTAACACCAGCTGCCTGCCATTAGTGCAGGTTCGAGTCCCACCAGGCTCAAGGTTGACTCAGCCTTCCATCCTTCCGAGGTAGGTAAAATGAGGACCCAGATTGTTGGGGGCAATAAGCTGACTTTGTAATAATGCCGCTTGGGGTGTGTGTGAAAGCCCTAATAAGCAGGCATATACATAGAATGAAGGCTACTGCTAAGCTTGTAAGCCGCCCTGAGTCTTCGGAGAAGGGCAGGATATAAATGGAATTAAAATAAAAAAATAAAATAAACATCTCCCTCACCTACTAATGGTCAGAAAGAAGCAGTTTTCTTGGCATCAAGATAACAGAATAACAGGATAACATAGTTGGAAGGGACCTTGGAGGTCTTATTGTCCAACTCTTTGTTCAAGCAGAAAACTCTACTATTCCAGACAAGTGGCTGTCCAGTCTCTCCTTAAAACCTCCAGTGATGGAGAATCCACAACTTCTAAAGGCAAGCCATTCTACTGATTAATTGTCCTAACTATCAGGAGATTTCTCATTGTTGCTTCTCTCCTTCATTAGTTTCCATCCATGGTTTCTTGTCTCGTCTTCTGGAGCTTTGGAAAATAAGCTGACGTCTCTTCTTTGCCACAGATAAAAGTGCTTTGCATATTCTTTGGGTTTCTTCTTCTTCTTTTTTTACCACCTGGTCCAACTTATTTATTTATTTATTAAATTTTTATACCGCCCTTCTCCCGAAGCACTCAGGGTGGTGTACAGGGCAATAAATATAAAAACGAAGTACAAAAGTTAAAAAACAATTAAATATTATGCCCGAATATAAACAGTAATTAAAAACCATGTTAAAACCCCAACCCTTAACCCATCAAACCAGGTCGGATTGCTCGAATAAATAAGTTTTTAGATCCCGCCGGAAGGAGCGAAGGTCGGGGGCCATCCGGAGCTCAACTGGCAAGCGTTTCCACAGGTCTGGCGCGCCCAGAGAACGCCCTCCCCCCTTACACCCTGAGGATTTCCTGACGGCCCCATCCAAGTACTAATCAAGCCCAAGTCTGCTTAGCTTTCCTGGCCCAGATAGGTCAGATGATCAATGTATTAACCAGTGCTTTTTTTGTAAAAGAAAAAGGTGCCGGAACTCACACATGTCATACAACCCACCTTGCCTACCCTACAAGGTTCCATCCAAAAAAGGTGCCAGAACTCCGTTCTGAGTGTTCTATGAAAAAAAAAGCCCTGGTATTAACTGTGCTAGGTAGCACAGTTTCACTTACTATCAAATATCTGCTCTGATCAGTCTTTTTCAGTTGGTTCCATAATATTCAAAAGAGTCCCATCCTTTTGCCATTGCTTTTTAAATGGCACTTTTACATTTTTGTTATTTGCCTGGCATTTTGTCTGCAGTGGCAGCAGTTCTGGAAGTAGGTTCAAAAGAGTGATGATCTTTCTATTCCATATCTTCCAGCCAAGCTTGATTTCCATAAGCTACATTTGTTGCTCAATGAAACCCCCTGGATGGCTTACCTGTGAAAAGTCATGGACAATTAAAAAAAGACAAACCAAAATAAAAGGATGATGAATACCAAGAATAACACAGTACAATATTGCTGTCTCCTAATGCAGGGGTCTCCAAACTTGGCAACTTGAAGACTTGTGGAGTTCAAGTCTTCCCCATGCTGGCTAGGGAATTCTGGTAGTTGAAGTCCACAAGTCTTCAAGTTGCCAAGATTGGAGGCTCCTGTCCTAATGAAGAAATCCCATGTCTTCCTCAGATCAACAAGGGCTCAATAGATCCTTGTATCCGCAGCCCTAGGTGTAAAGCCAAGTTTTCAAAGACTTATGGACAGATGACATTGGCCACCCTTTTTGTCTAGACTTCTCAGTCTAGTTCTGGAGTTTCCTGCTAGTTTCCCATCCTGGTAGAAATCAGGCCAAATCCACCATGTTCAAAACTTCATTGCTCTTGTCAAATTGAAAATGAAACTGTAGTAATATAGAGAAATGTCAGTTTGGTTGGAATGTCTCTCTGGACGAGTAACAGGCGCTCACTCTGTTACACGGCACTCGGGATTCGACCTGCCAAACTGCCGACCTTCTGATCGACAAGCTCAGCGTCCTAACTCACTGAGCCACCGCGTCCCTTAGATCCTTTCTTTAGACTGGGGGAAAGCTGCCGATGGTGGCTTCTCATTTTCTCCTTTGTATCCCTGCAAACTCCATGCCTGCAAACGTCAGTTTGTATTATGGAAAACTGCAGCCATGTCCCCAGAAGAATGGCTTTTGCTCTGTAGAGGGTCAGTCAAGAAGAGCTTTGTGTTCACAGTCCTTTGGAGAGGAGGCTTAGAAGACATTTCTTCCCCACTGCAAAAGATGTGTCGGTGAAAATCTCTGTTCGAGATATATAGCCATCTTATTACAATGAGTCGTCAACTTTGGCATTACCTGCCAAAGAGGAGAGTTATAAAATCAACCTGATCTTTTCAGAATAGCTGGAAAGAAAAGCTGGTGACTTTAATTTCCTCCTCTTTCAATATATTCTGCAGCTGTGACTGATATTGCTTCAGGTAGCAATGATCTATTTTAGACAGCATCTCACTGCTTATTGTATTGATGTTATAGTATATTTCATCTCCTGCCTATAGCCAGGGCACCAAGCTAACTAAATCACCATCATGTTCTTAGGAAAACTGGAGGAGATCATATACTTTGTGGTAAGGTATGGTGGCTCAGTGGGTTAGGACGCTGAGCTTGTCGATCAGAAGGTCGGCAGTTTGGCAGGTCGAATCCCGAGTGTTGTGTAACAGAGTGAGCGCCTGTTACTCGTCCTAGGTTCTGCCAACCTAGCAGTTCGAAAGCAAGTAAAAATGCAAGTCGAAAAATAGGGACCACTACGGTGGGAAGGTAACAGCGTTCCGTGCGCCTTTGGCGTCTAGTCATGCCGGCCACATGACCACGGAGACGTCCTCGGACAAGCGCTGGCTCTTCGGCTTTGAAACGGAGATGAGCACCGGCCTCTAGAGTCGGAAACGACTAGCACGCATGTGCGGGGGCTCCTTTACCTTTATGTTAAGTCTGGGGTCCCCAACCCCCTGCGTCTCTGGATTGGTACCTGGCCACAGCATGCCAGCCTTGGTGGAGCAGTGGGCTAACGCCCCCTTAAGTAACACCAGCTGCCTGCAATTAGTGCAGGTTTGAGTCCCACCAGGCTCAAGGTTGACTCAGCCTTCCATCCTTCCGAGGTAGGCAAAATGAGGACCCAGATTGTTGGGGGCAATAAGCTGACTTTGTAAAAATTCTGCTTGGGGGGGGGGACGAAAGCCCTAATAAGCAGGCACATACATAGAATGAAGGCTATTGCTAAGCACATTGATTTGTGCTTCTTAGATTGTAAGCCGCCCTGAGTCTTCGGAGAAGGGCGGGATATAAATGCCCCTAGAGTTGGAAATGACTAGCACGCATGTGCAGGGGAACCTTTACCTTTACCTTATAGAAACAGTGCAGGGTTGGCAAAGCTTGACTTGGGCTTCACATATATACTTTATTCTTTTCGATCTACACTCAGTGATGCTATTCAGAACTTGATTTGGATAGGAGGTAGGACCATGAAAGGACATATGGATACCACATCAAAATCTTGTGAGATCTAGCCAGAACCTTGACCTCAACCTCAAATTTGAGTGATTTTTTCCCCCCTCTTTAGCTGTGGTCATTCCCCTTTGCTTACAGTTCATTAATATAAAATGATTTTTAGGCAGCGGTTAAGACATGCACTTAAATGACAGCTTCTTGGAAAAGGCACTGGACCCTCAGAATGATAAAACGCTGATGTCCAATATCGGTAAATTTATATTTTTGAGTGCTATGACATTATAATAACCATATATCCAATACTGTTAATGAGATACTCAGAATTGATGGGAGTGGATATAGCTTAAGTCACAACAGAGACAGACAAGTGAGGGGCTAATGTCAAAAACAGGCTTTCTTCTAGTCTACATTGTGTGCCCAACAATGTAAGTACTCTCTCCAAGGGTTAGAATGCCTTGTTGCATATTTTCTTCCAAATCCTCCCCTGTTTATTTTGGAAATTATTCCTCTCCTGATCAGTCACTTGTGTTGTTTTGCCACAGTTGAATTAATGATTCATTTATTAATTGCGTTGTTTTGCCATTGTGAATTAATGGTTGACATCCTTGCTGCTCACATGCATTATTTATGCATCCATTTAGACTGGTCTCACATGATCTCTCTCTAGTCTAGTCCTCTCTCTCTATATATATTTCTTTGGAATTTTCTCAGAACTTGCTTCTTAATGAGACTTTACCTGGTTGACTTGGGTTCTGTCTGTCTCTTTCACCTAGCTGCCGATGACCGCTTCGTCAGATGGACTGATACCGTCTAAACCTAACCTTACTCCATGAAGTATTTTATGTATGTGTCCTTTATATTTTTTACCAACGTAGAGCATTTTTAACATTTCCGTTATGATTTTTATACAACGGTGTAGTGATCTAGAATTCAATGGGCAAGTGTGATTTGGAGTACATAGAAATGTCAATGAACCGTTCCTAGAAGAACTGCAGCTTCCCAGGAAATGACAGATTTAATGGCAGGAGCTGCTGGCTGATGTCCTAAGCACACCCACACACATGTCAAATCACCTTTCTCTTTCAAATCCTGATTGCTGCACAGTTTGATATTTTTAATAAGCACATGTAATAAGCAAATATGACATATTGCTGCGTGCACTTCCTACCATACATATGTTTGGGTATGTACCCATTCAGTTGAATAATCCATGCAGAATTTGAAAACGTTGAACGTTGAGTTCATTTAAGGACTTTGGGGCGTTTTTGTACCAATGCAAACTAAATGATTCCCCCCCCCTTTTCCACCAGCAGCTTTGAATCGATCTATGACATTTTAGGCACCATTGGATTTTGAATGTTAGGTTTTGAAGTGATAAGGACTCTGGATAAAGCCCAAGCAGAGATACTGGAAAGCATTGTGATGAAAATGTGTTTTAGCCTTTGTTCAGTGGTTAAAAATAATGGTTGAAGATGATACCGTGGAAGCAGAAAACAATGGGAGGCCTTTTAGGATCTGAATACAGAAAAAATGTCCTACTAAAGTTATTCTAGGGACGCGGTGGCTCAGTGGGTTAGGACGCTGAGCTTGTCAATCAGATGGTCGGCAGTTTGGCGGGTCGAATCCCGAGTGCCGCGTAGCAGAGTGAGCGCCTGTTACTCATCCCAGCTTCTGCCAACCTAGCAGTTCGAAAGCACGTAAAAATGCAAGTAGAAAAATAGGGACCACTACGGTGGGAAGGTAACAGCGTTCCGTGCACCTTTGGCGTCTAGTCATGCCGGCCACATGATCACGGAGACATCCTCGGACAAGCGCTGGCTCTTCATCTTTGAAATGGAGATGAGCACCGGCCCCTAGAGTCGGAAACGACTAGCACGCATGTGCGGGGGAACCTTTACCTTTACCTTAAAGTTATTCTTTGCTTGTGCAATCCAATTTCAGCATTAAATAGAATAGTGTTCATAGATAAAATCAGTCTATTCCTGAAATAATTATCAGTATCATGGCTGGGGGTGGGTGGAGAATGCCTTTTCATTCCATTAATAACATCTCCATCCATGAGTGGCTAGATGGTTGTGTCTTCATGTTATGCCTCTCCTGTTGTGACCTGTTACTTTTTCCTAAAGGAGTGAAAAGACAGAATGATAGGATTGCAGCAAACAGAAGAGAATATTTGTAGTTCGGGCTTGTATTGGGGGTCCTTGATGCTTTCTGAGCTTGGCTGTTTTCAGCACTGATGATGTTACCTGGTTGGGTAATGAAACATCTTCAAGAAAACAACCAAACTCAGAGAGCATCAAGGACAATTATATAATTGGCTAAATCCTGTCTTTTTCTTATGCTTCCCCTAGATGTGATAAACTAATTCCAGCCCTAATCTTGACAAGAAATTCTGGGACAGGTAATTGTGTGACACAAGGCTGTGGCGCTTTTCATATTCATGTGATAAAGGTAAAGACGAGACACTTTTCACTGTCTAGATCAGGGGTAGGCAACCTTGGCTCTTTTATGATTCGTGGACTTCAGCTCCCAACATTCCTGAGGCAGCTATGCAGACTCAGGAATTTTGAGAGTTGAAGTCTATGAGTCATAAAATAGCTGAGGTTGCCTACCCCTGGTGTAGATATATTATTATTATTATCCATGTTGCTTTCTTGGCACAAGGTAGTTTATCATCACCATCCAGAACTGATGGATTGCTTTTTTAAATCTTTCTCAGTCTACTCAGCTTACACTACAATTCTGGGATTTCTTGGTCTCTTATTCAAGTACCAACCTGGACTAAGCCTGCGTAGCTTTATGGGGATGTGTGGAGGTGCTCAGTCCAGATGAAATAAATACTACTAAGGGAAGTTCTTGATCCATACCTAAAATTTCACAGTCCTCCTCCTCCTCCTCCTCCTCCTCCTCCTCCTCCTCCTCCTCCTCCTCCTCCTCCTCCTCCTCCTCCTCCTCCTCCTCTCTCTCTCTCTCTCTCTCTCTCTCTCTCTCTCTCTCTCTCTCTCTCTCTCTCTCTCTCTCTCTCTCTCTCTCTCTCTCTCTCTCTCTCTCTCTCTCTCTCTCTCTCTCTCCTTTAGGTCATTTCCTTGTGCCATTAGAAAAAAAATAGACCATCCCCCCAAAAAAAAAGGATAAATAGCGGAATGGGGGACTTGCTGAAATCCAAAAATTCTAGCCTCGAGTCCTTTCAATTTTACTTAATTGGGTTTTCTTAGAGTGTTTTTAAGTGTTTCTATAAAAAAGATGGGAAAGCAAGTAATGATGAGGCGTGGATTAACAGTTCATTGCAGAGCCAGAGGCCAGAGAGTTTCTGAAGAACAGAGAAATATGACCCTCTTTGTGGATCTTTATCTTTCAGAGAGAAAAACAGCCCATCTCAACTCTTTTTTTTAAAAAAAAATAGTTATTCTGAAATAATAACGTGGTTGCAATACTTCTAAGAACAATTTATCAAAACATTTCAAAAGCAATTCATGAATGTTCAGGAAACTACTAGGTGATCTTTTGTAGAGTATTATATTTTCAGCAGAGAAAACTCAATTTTTTTCTTTCTGTAGTCATTAGATACCACTCTAATGGCAGAAAGTGAAGAAGAACTAAAGAGCCTCTTGTTGTGGGTGAAGGAGGAGAGTGCAAAACTTGGGTTGAAACTTAACATTAAGAAAACCAAGATCATGGCATCCGGCCCTCTCAATTCCTGGCAAATAGATGGGGAAGAAATGGAGGTAGTGACAGATTTTATTTTCTTGGGCTCCAAGATCACTGCAGATGGGGACTGTAGCCAAGAAATTAAAAGACACTTGCTCCTGGGGAGGAAAGCCATGGCAAATCTAGACAGCACACTAAGAAGAAGAGACATCACCCTGTCAACAAAAGTGCGTATAGTCAAGGCTATGGTCTTCCCAGTTGCAATGTATGGCTGTGAAAGTTGGACCATAAGAAAGGCCGAGCGCCAAAGAATTGAGGCGTTTGAAATATGGTGCTAGAGAAGACTCCTGCGAGTCCCTTGGACTGCAAGGCGATCAAATCGGTCAGTCCTAGAGGAGATCAACCCTGACTGCTCTTTAGAAGGCCAGATCCTGAAGCTAAAACTCAAATCCTTTGGCCACCTAATGAGAAGGAAGGACTCACTGGAGAAGAGCCTAATGCTGGGAAAGATTGAGGGCAAGAGAAGAAGGAGATGACAGAGAATGAGGTGGCTGGATGGAGTCACTGAAGCAGTAGGCATGAGCATAAATGGACTCCAGAAGATGGTAGAGGACAGGAAGGCCTGGAGGAACGTTATCCATAGGGTTGCGATGGGTTGGACACGACTTTGCAGCTAACAACAACAACAACAACAACAAAGTCAAAAGTTGATGCCATATTTATATATTAATCTGTGGGTCTGATTCCAGGTCTTCACTGCACTTTGGGCAGTTAGGCTCTAAGCAAGAGAGAAGATTAGATCTACTTAAGAGCAGAGTCTCTTTTTATCTCTGCAGTAGGAATAAGAAAGCCAGTAATCTTAACAGGGTCATCTCCTCTGTCCACCAATGGTTCTCCAGGATTTCAAAGAGAAATTATTCCCAGCTTTCCTTGGAGATATTGGTGGTCATTTCTTGTTTGTTGAATTTATGTTAAGCCATTGAAATAGAGCAGGGGTAGGCAACCTTGGCTCTTTTATGACTCATGGACTTCAACTCCCAGAATTCCTGAGTCAGCATGGCTGGTTCAGGAATTCTCTGTGTTGAAGTCCACGTGTCATAAAAGTGCCAAGGTTGCCTACCCCTGAGATAGAGCCGCTACTTTGTAATGTATAGGGAAAGTGGAACTGATAAATATAAGTGGTTTAGGTAGTGAGAAGCAAGGAGAAACCTGGAGAATACAACTTGGTGCACCACACAGCTGGACCTTCACTATCTAAGGTAGACCACACAATGTTAACCGATCACCATTCAGTTGCTATGTTGGTTGACTTTTATTCAAGGAATGGAGAGAGACCTTTGTTGTTGTTAGTTGCGAAGTCATGTCTGACCCATCGCGACCCCATGGACAGCATTCCTCCAGGCCTTCCTGTCCTCTACTGTCTTCTGGAGTCCATTTAGGCTCCCGCCTACTGCTTCAGTGACTCCATACAGCCACCTCATTCTCTGTCGTCCCCTTCTTCTATTGCCCTCAATCTTTCCCAGCATTAGGCTCTTCTCTAGTGAGTCCTTCCTTCTCATTAGGTGGCCAAAGTATTTGAGTTTCAACTTCAGGATCTGGCCTTCTAAAGAGCAGTCAGGATGGATCTCCTCTAGGACTAACCCGTTCAATCACCTTGCAGCCTGAGGGACTCGCAGGAGTCTTCTCCAGCACCATAGTTCAAAGGCCTCAATTCCACCCTGTTGTTGTTAGCTGCGACATTGTGTCTGACCCATCGTGACCCCATGGACAATATTCCTCCAGGCCTTCCTGTCCTCTACCATCTTCTGGAGTCCATTTAGGCTCACACCTCCTGCTTCAGTGACTCCACCCAGCCACCTCATTCTCTGTCGTCCCCTTCTTCTCTTGCCCTCCGCCTTTCCCAGCATTAGGCTCTTCTCCAGTGACCTTAGACTGTGTCTTTTCTAGAAGACAAAGTCTACCAGAATTGATCCATTAAGATGCTACACAGTTCTTTCAGAGCTTTCCTGCTTCATTTGGGATAAACTAACTTTCATGAAAAAGCCATGCACCTTTCTTAGTAATAACTTAATGTTTAACATAGAACAAAAGTATTTTAATAGGAATCTGGTCAAGCTTTCAGAGGAGTCACACTCCTGGAATGTAAACATCTAACTAGTACATTGATTTGACCCAGACTTAGCTGGTATTATGGAAGAAGAATATCATTACAGACATTTTGTGCACTTCTCAAGAGAACTGAATTCAGGAAGAGCTGAGAGGCATATTCCAAACAATACAATGCTTATTAAAGCAATAAAACAAATAAAGTAGTCAACTGAAATTCCAGATAATTAACAAATCAAGCCATTACAGTAACATAATATGTTAGCAACCCTGGCAATGTTCAGTCTCTCTGCAGGGTGTGTTGGGAAAACAGAGAAGAAGCACGGCTCTTAGGTGGTTTTTGTTCATAGAAATTAAATATATGCGCATATATATATATATATATATATATATATATATATATATATATATATATATATATATATATATATATATATATATACATATATTTAGATTACCTTGCTAGGCCCCAAACATGGGACAAATCTTATTTCCTGTTTCAGCCTAACCCAAGGCCATCCACAGGCAGTGATCACAGTAGTGACAGCTCATATTTCTGTAATATTTTTGGATTGCTAACAAAGAATTAAAGGGAGACTGATATGCATTTCAAACTTATTTGTTCTCATCAGTCAGCCATACCCTTCTGAGATTCGAACCTGGGCTGATTGCACATTAGGCAATTGTTCTAACCCCTAGGCCACAGGCTCTCTCTCTCTCTTTGTTAGCTGAGAAGCAAGGGAGATATGTGTTAAATGTATTTAGATTACCTTGCTAGGCCCCAAACATGGGACAAATCTTATTTCCTGTTTCAGCCTAACCCACGGCCATCCACAGGCAGTGGTCACAGTAGGGTATGGCTGACTGATGAGAACAAATAAGTTTGAAATGCATATCAGTCTCCCTTTAATTCTTTGTTAGCAATCCAAAATACACACACACACACACACACACACACACACACACACACACACATGATTTTTGTAACAACATGTTGACTTCAATACATGATGATCCATTGCATCTCATAACTGAACAGCTTAAGTAAAATGGTGCACTATACTTTTTAGCTTTTTATAAGGAAAGTTAAATGAAGAAAGTCACATAATGATCCTTGATTACTTATTCAATACTGTTTGCAGCCATGGTGTAGCTTAGATATAATGGTTTCAATGGGGAGGGAATGAAAACTAAGAAAGACCTGCCCTAATGGATCAGGTAGATAAATGTAGTGTTGGGATGGTTTACACCTTCAGACTTGCAAGATTCTGTCACTGTAGATCTAGCGCCTCTGTTTCCTGTCTTGTGTATCTGTGAGGGCTAACAATCCCCACCCACACCATATCGTATGAAATAGGAAAAATCATTTATTTATTGCAGTATTACTTTGTCTAGTGATTGACTAATTTAGAGGAGAGCAGTAATTTGTACTTCGCCAATTATCACACATGTACTGAATGACAGTTGGTTATGATTTTTGGTATTGTAGATGAGTTCATTAGAGTATGTAATGAAATTGTCAAAGTACACATAGGGACAAAAATGGTGTCTGCCATAGGATCTAGTTCATTTCCTGTCATTGGTGGGTGGTGGCTTTCATCAGTTGTGTGATTTGTACTTCCCCAGAGAGCTGTGGATCTGAAGAGATGATATTCATTTGTTGCATTTTCAGAAACTTCCACTACAGATGTTTCCAGATGTATCAGACAGGCTGTTTGCTACTAATGTTTATTTATTTATTTTTCAATTTCTATAGCTGCCCGTCTCAGTCAATGACTCTGGGTGGCTCACAATTAAAAAAAACCAAACATATTACCATTAAAATCCTGAAAAAAACATTGAAATTATTTTGAAAAAACAATAAAAAAATAACAATTTTTATTTGAGCAATGCCGGTTTCAAACTAGGAATTTCTGTCCTTGTCAACAACAGGCTTCATGACACATTCTGTCTAGCATATTTTGTATATACTTATGTGCTTATGATCAATGAGTAGCGTGTTAATAGCAAGACTATTTGGTGTACTCTTATAAATTGTTACTTTGCTCTCAGAAAATGCTTTTGAGAGAAAAAATGGCCACAGAAAACTGCAGCTAAAAGGAAAGGTGCCATATTTTAGCAATTCCTTCTCCTGCAGAAGAATTGGTGATTGTGAAAAATTTTCTTCTGACTTCTAGGTTGTTTTGCTGAGTATTTCGATTGCTTTCCTGAAAAGATCCTTGGACACTCTTTTCAGATATGAATTTAAAGAGGGGAAGATGTGTTTCCAGTAACTTCCTTGGTTATTGAGGGAAATGAACGTTAATTGGGAAGAACAGGCAGTTGAGGATGCTTCTAACTCAGCTTATTTTCACTTCTTCCTTTCCGATGCCCTCCAAGCTTTTCCAATCAGCTTAAAATAGACAAGAGTCAGTTCAGGGTTAAAAAAAGATGCTTTTATTTCCTAATACATTTCTTTTCCATTTGTGGTTGAGTTGAGTTTCCAGTCTGCATTCATATTTAAAGGCCAACCCTTGAAAATGCAATTTTCATCTCACACAGGTGTGAATAACAGATTGAACAGAGGTTTACTCAAAAGAGAGATTTACTCTCTTTTTCTGATTGGAATAAAGTACATACTTATTCTACTTACTCTTATGATATATAAGTACCGTGAAACTGATACCTTGTTTTGGAAGCAAAATGGCATATGCTTCCGATTCATGCCTATTTAATTTCTAACAATCACATGCTGCATTATATATTAAGTTATTCAGCTGTTGAAGGAGGTATATGGTTATGTTGCTCATCCCAGACTCCTATTAATTATACAGGCTGCCATAAATTATCATGATTTGGCCATGTTACTATTGTACCAGCCACATTAAATATTAAAAGGTCTTGACTCCTCGTTATACTGCAGACATCACATCTCTTAAACTTTAACATTGTTTTGGAACACATCTACGTAACCTAGAGATACGGAAAGGTTTGAACATCTTCACAGACAGGGCAAATTTTAAATTCAGTTTCGGAGAATTATCAGGAATTGTTGATGGCTTCCCATGACAGCACTCTCTTTTTAAGAAGGATTATTTTATTTTTTAACATTTTCTGAGAAAGGGGATATAGAGCCTTGGTGGAGCAGTGGGCTAATGCCTCCTTAAGTAACACCAGCTGCCTGCAATTAGTGCAGGTTCGAGTCCCACCAGGCTCAAGGTTGACTCAGCCTTCCCCTTCCGAGGTAGGTAAAATGAGGACCCAGATTGTTGGGGGCAATAAGCTGACTTTGTAATAATGCCGCTGGGGGGGGGGCGAAAGCCCCAATAAGCAGGCATATACATAGAATGAAGGCTATTGCTAAGCACGTTGATTTGTGCTTTAAATTGTAAGCCGCCCTGAGTCTTTGGAGAAGTGCGGGATATAAATGGGATTATATATATATATATATATATATAAAGACAAACCAGAAAAGGGAAAGAAAGAACTGAGAAAAAAGGAAAAGAAAAAATTTCAATTTTCACCACAGAATTAAGTAAAAGCTAAAAATTAAGTGAAACTCAATTTGTCGGGTAATAATTTGCAAACTTTTGTTAGTTTTACATAACTAAATATCTTAAATATATTTTTTAAAAAAATGTGTAGGGTTATTGTTGAATTCTGACCAGTACATTAATAGCCATGACAATAACAAGCACAATATAAACTATGAAGTAAGATGAAGAGTTACTGTAATCTCTGTCTGAACAGTGAAAGAGCTATCCTTATTTTACAGAATATTGTAAATTAGAATGTTAAGACTTTATGCTATGAGGAACCCAAATTTCAGTTGTGCTACAGGCAAAATGGAGAAAGCTAGAGAGTTCCAGAAAAACATCTACTTCTGCTTCATTGACTATGCTAAAGCCTTTGATTGTGTGGATCATAACAAACTCTGGCAAGTTCTTAAAGAGATGGGCATACCAGACCATCTTATTTGTCTCTTGAGAAACCTATATGTAGGCCAAGAAGCAACAGTGAGAACTGGACACGGAACCACTGATTGGTTCAAAATTGGGAAAGGAGTCCGGCAAGGCTGCATACTGTCGCCTTGCCTATTTAACTTATATGCAGAGCACATCATGAGAAAGGCAGGGCTAGATGAATCAAAAGTTGGAATTAAGATTGCCGGAAGAAACATCAACAACCTAAGATATGCAGATGATACCACTCTAATGGCAGAAAGTGAAGAGGAACTAAAGAGCCTCTTGTTGCAAGTGAAGAAGGAGAGTGCAAAATGTGGGTTGAAACTAAACATTAAGAAAACCAAGATCATGGCATCTGGCCCTCTCAATTCCTGGCAAATAGATGGGGAAGAAATGGAGGTAGTGACAGATTTTATTTTCCTGGCCTCCAAGATCACTGCAGATGGGGACTGTAGCCAAGAAATTAAAAGACGCTTGCTCCTGGGGAGGAAAGCCATGGCAAATCTAGACAGCACACTAAAAAGCAGAGACATCACCCTGTCAACAAAAGTGCGTATAGTCAAGGCTATGGTCTTCCCAGTTGCAATGTATGGCAGTGAAAGCTGGACCATAAGAAAGGCTGAGCGCCAAAGAATTGAAGCCTTTGAACTATGGTGCTGGAGAAGACTCCTGCGAGTCCCTTGGACCGCAAGGCGATCAAACCGGTCAGTCCTAGAGGAGATCAACCCTGACTGCTCTTTGGAAGGTCAGATCCTGAAGCTAAAACTCAAATACTTTGGCCACCTCATGAGAAGGAAGGACTCACTGGAGAAGAGCCTAATGCTGGGAAAGATCGAGGGCAATAGAAGAAGGGGACGACAGGGAATGAGGTGGCTGGAGGGAGTCACTGAAGCAGTAGGCTTGAGCCTAAATGGACTCCAGAAGATGGTAGAGGACAGGAAGGCCTGGAGGAACGTTGTCCATAGGGTCGCGATGGGTCGGACACGACTTCGCAACTAACAACACAGGCAAAATAAAGTACATATAATTTCCAGTAAGAAATATAAAGTATGCTTACAGTAGTTCCCATAGATCACGTGGTATACTTTGTGAGGACATAAAGTTAAAATACTTTTTTTTTTTAAAAAAAAAAGGCAAAACAAGAAGTTGGAAGGGGAAATTCAGCTTCTATCTATGGTGGCCTAGATATATTCTTTCAAGTAAAAATTATGCTGAAGGCTGCTATTTTCCTTTGGAACACATTAGCATCCAGTGTGTTGGTTTTTAGCTAAAATAATCTTAGCATGGAGGGCAATACCTAATGGGTCTTTGCAATGTGCCAGTCTGTCTATCATCATCATAATACATATTTTATTACTTATTTTTTTTCCTAGGCCATCTGATGCTGTCAAGCTAATTTAGCAGGTGATTGCTTTACTTTGGATACAGGTGCAACCAAATCCATATTAACTTGTTTTCGTTAATCTGACACATTGAACAGGCATTCAGCAGCCTCCAGATTAGATAGTGAAGTTCCAAAATTTAGAGCAATGGCTGAATTGAAATCCACCTATTT
Organism: Vipera berus; assembly: GCF_964194415.1. Classification (NCBI taxonomy): domain Eukaryota; kingdom Metazoa; phylum Chordata; class Lepidosauria; order Squamata; family Viperidae; genus Vipera; species Vipera berus. The sequence goes on along the minus strand of NC_138207.1, from coordinate 96,970,914 downwards.
GGTGGTTCCCAGTTGGGAGTAGACTGCATCAGAAGATCTATCTTATCAGACATTTCTTTTCTTTTCTTTTTTCTTTCTCTGTTTGATGCTAATCTTGTTTGGTCATAAAAATTCAGAAAAATGTGGATGGTTAAATATTGGTTTGATTTTTTTAAGCTGTGATTAGAAGGGATGTTAGTTCCTAGACTTTCTTAGTTTTCTTGAAGTTCCATATTTCAGTGATGAGTAAAGAGTGGTACCTTTCTTTTGAAGTTTAAGGTTTCTAGTGTCAAGCTTCCGACGGACAAACTCGTCACAGAACTCTGAGGCATTGTTTACCTTGAAAGTCTTTATTAGAGCAACATAACATCGGCAATACTTGGTTAAAGCTGAAATCTGGATTCCCCTCCCCTGAGCAAGATAATATTAAAGCATAGTTCCCTCCTTTAGTTAACCGTCATAAATCACATTCTCCAACTAGTTTGAAAGGTAAGTTTTCCCTCCTTAGCTTAACCCTGCCAGTTCTTGTCGCCTCTTATTACATGCAACCTTGAAAATGCTCTGCTGCTATGTTCTTATGTCTAACTAATCCCCCATGCATATTCTTCCTTCCCCCTCCATCTAACTTTTAACTCTAAAAGGGATACACAAGTAGAAATACAAAATAGCTGCTTCTTCATCTTTGGTCAAAGCAAGAACATCCGATGTTTAGCAGCATTGACATCTAGGATGTGCGCAGAAATAATGTTTTGGTCCCTACGCTAGGGGTTTATTTGCCTTTTTTTGTAATTTTAGAAGAATTAAATGAAATATCTAGTCTGATCTAAAATTATAGTTTTGAATTTGAACGTAGTAATGCCACACAAGCCATTTAAAGCCATAAATGTTCAAGGGTCGCCTATCAAACTTTGGAAATATTCTCGGGTCAACAATTGGAAGGAAATTGAATGGAACATTTGCTATATTATTGAGAAAATAACTGAAACGTCGAACTGTGGAAACAAAGCAACTTTTTGCACTTTGCAGTTAATTTTGAAAAAAAAAAAAACAGCCAGGAGTGTTTTTAATAATGTCTACAGATCACTGAGTTGCTATTTGACTGAACTTCGCTTTGAGTGTTTTGAAGTGCTGATATTTGTGTTTTCCGGGGAGTTTGCTTTTCCACTAGGAACTTGTATGGTAATACATCCTAGAAGGTTTGATCCAGATTGAATGATCAAAACATCTCCTCTTTAAAATTTGTGTGGGGGGTGGTTTGGTAAAATTTATTGTGGCTGTTCAGCAGTTTACTTTAAAAGCCAATCAGCAGGAGAGTGGTGTGTCGTGGTCACAAATAAGAATTATTCCCATCCTGGATTATTATCAACTTTGACTCCAGAGTCTTCAACCTTTTTGGAAAAGAGGGCATTTACAACATTGGATTAATGTCATCCCATCTTTCAAAAAGTGCACTTTATTTGTTCAATAGCATTTGCTGTTTGGCTGGAAGGGATTGTGTATTTTGTGATAAGTAAGTTCCAACAGTGGTATGGAGAAGTTCTACATCTCTTGTGTATGTTTAGTCGCTATTTGATAATTCAACTGTTTGGACCGGTGTGGATTAACGGTGGTTTCCCCTGATTTTTCCACTGAGTGTTGATTTAATAAAATGCTTGTGGTCAAGTGTTAGTAATGACTTACAAAGCCCTACATGGCATGGGTCCGGATTACCTACGGCAACACCTGCGGCCGGCGTCAACCTCCCTCCGTCCAGTGCGCTCCCACAGAGAGGGCCTCCTCAGGGTGCCTCCGATCAAAGAATGCCGATTGGTGGCCCCCAGGGGGAGAGAGTTCTCTGTGGGCGCGCCAGACCTATGGAACCGCTTGCCGGTTGAGCTCCGGACGGCCCCCGACCTTCGCTCCTTCTGGCGCGATCTAAAAACGTATCTATTTGAGCAGTCTGACCTGGTCTGATGGGTTAGGGTTGGGGTTTTAATACATCTTAATTATTGTTTTAACCTTGGGCATTTATTTAATCGCTTTTAACTTTTGTATCCTGTTTTGTATTTATTGCCCTGTGCACCGCCCTGAGTCCTTCGGGAGAAGGGCGGTATAAAAATATAATAAATAAAATAAATAAATAAATTAAATAAATAAATAAATAAATAAATAAATAAATAAATAAATAAATAAGTGTTATCATTTCAAAGCCTTTGGTGAGGTTTTCAGAGGTGCTTCAAAACTGTTAGTGAACTATACTAGTTAGTCACCCTGCCAAAGAAAATTATTTAATACAGAGAAGAAATCTCTCTATTTGATTGCAATTACGAACAAATCTAACTTCTCTCCCTTGTCCTATATTTTAGGGTGACCCTTAAAAAATATTGCTGTAATTTTTTTCCCCCTGAACTCATGAGAATGTAAGGACACTGATTAGCAGAGGAACTGAAGTTATGGCTTCATCAAGCCATTATATGCAGAAGTTTCCAGTGTTAATCCTTGGCAGATCCAAGCAGCTTAGATAACACCAGCCTGGGTGTTTTGAGACAACTTCTATGTTTATAATGTGCCATCTGTGTGCAAAACATTTCATTTCTTGATGTGGTAGCATCTCCACTCAGCTGAATGAGGTAGCCTGGAAAGTAAACAGTGTGAATGTGCACCTAACAAGGACTTCGCGTTGGTGGATGAGAACTGAAGTGTGAAGTATTTTTCCGTTTCAAACCCTCCTTTGGTTAAATTTAGTCACTTATGGTGGTGAACTCAGCATTCCTGGCACTGGATCATTTATAGACAATCCCATTAATAAGCAACATTAAAAACAAATCTTTAAAAGATACTTGGTACCCACAATAGCATGCTTCAAGTGTCTGGTGTGTTCATATATTTCAGTATATCAGTTAATCCTTCTAATCATTTCCTTAATATAAAACGATAGCAATAGTTCCTCGTCACTGATAGGAGTGTAAGCATCGGTGGCTCCGATCTGTATTTTGAGCTTTTTTTTTTGAGCTTTGTTTTCCCAAATAATTATGGAGTAGTAGTAATTCAACTGCCTCAACCTGCAGATGTTCTTCTGTTTTTTTCTTTGGGGTTTCTCTTTTGTAAGTCTGTTTCTTGGCATGGCCAACACCTGGTCTCCTTCAGTCTCTTTCATCATTACGTTTTTTCCCCAGAGTCCTATGCAAGGCCATCCAGTCTTCTTGAAACCCCAAATTCTCAGGTGTTTCATGACACTCTTCAGCATAAATTTATTACGGGCATTGCTGTTTAATTACTTTTTAATAATTTTTAATTTTTGTATCTTGTTTTTATTATGTATTGCCCTGTTCACCGCCCTGAGTCCTTCGGGAGAAGGGCGGTATACAAATTAAATTAATAAATAATAAATAAATAATAAATAAAGTTAGGTGGGCCAGAAAAGAGGAAGTAAAATTCTGGGTATCTGAACTGGAAGCAAAAGGGAGTGAGTCCCTTGATTCAAATTCCAACCTTTTAGAATCTGAAATAAAAGTCTCTTCTCGCTCCTCTTTTTCACTGATTTTTTTCATCTTTCGTGCTAGCAGCAATTGGCATACATAATATGTAGAGAAGATCAAACTTTGTGGTTGTTATTTTTCAAAAAAAAAATACATTTGCTGGTGAATGGCTGCTACATAAAAATATAATTAGATTATATAATTCGATGCTGCTGTGACCTGATAGTCTGAAAAATAAACTCTTCCTTGCATCTGGTTCAATTCCTGGTGTCTTTGTGGAGATATCCATCTTTTTTTTTTAGCAAGAACAGAGGCGCTTTGCCATTTATATTCCTTCCTCCCCCCCCCCCGCAACTTTCCAGCCTAGTTTATCTGTAAAACGTGTAGAGATAAATTATTGCTTTTATATATGGGACAAAGCTAAAAACGGTGTTGTATACTAGCTGTTCTGAATGATTCCTTTCCACTTAATCTGCTTCTTTGGCTAAACTGTGTGTGTAGAGAGATTTAAAAGCGGACCAGCTAAATGGGAAAGCTAATTCTAGCTTTGGAATTTGCTATGGATTCAGGTGACCTGGCACGAGGACCACCGGACCTATCTAATTTTTTTTTATTCTTACATTACTGCAAAGGTAAGTATTTGTTTGCAAAACATGGAGACTCCATTGCTTTGTGAGACAGATTTCTTGGCCATCCAGAGGTTAGGATGCTGTGCTAGGTCACATGACCAGCTGATCAAGTCTTTAAAAAGGAGATGCAAGAAGATCCCCCTTTTTTAGAGAGGAAAAGAACAGTATCATGCCCACAGTATCCTCCTCCCTCCCATTATATCTACATATAAAAGTAATATCTTCCAATCTACCTCTCCTGCATTTTGAGATTCCCTTGCTCATTTAATGTGTACATTAATTCATTAAGGACTGGAGGGGGTGGTGGGTTTGAAATATGCATAATCAGCATTGAAGAAGGCCGCTGGTTTTTTTTTCCCCCTACTGATTGTGGTCTGCCAAGCACAGGAAAATCAGAGGTCCAGACAGCTCAAATGAATATAAAGGGTTTCTACAAGAATCCGAACTAACAAGGTCCAAGCAAATTGATGGTAGATAAGAGTCAATGGAATTCAAGGTGTCCTGGACTTAGATCTCTTCCGGATGTGAAGGGACCCGTTTGACCCCTTCATCAGGCTCAATCTGGTAATCTCCTACAGGTCTCTAATCAACCATGTTTGGTGCATTGCTTTCTCTTGTCTTTTGGACAGAAGCTCGTTGTCTAGATAATGGAGCCTTTTTTTGTGTTACCAAAGAGCAAGGAACAACTGTAAGATGGAAGAAACAGGATTGCAGATGAAAATTTATTAGATGTATGTCTTGCGTTATTTTCCTAAACAATAGTCAAGGCATCCTTGTCTCTTGCCTTTTGACTAGCCAAATATCTGTCTCTTCCAACGATATTCCTGTAAAACGTTTTCATGGAACTTAACATTAAACACCAAAGGACAATGATAAATGTGGGCGTGTGGCTTTTAAAGGTACCCAATATGTGCCAAAATTAAAAATCACATGTTACATTGCAGGTTTTTTTTTACTCTCTTCTTGGAAAACAGTCTTATGTTTCCAATTCAGAATACCTTTGTGGACTAAGAAGTAACTTCCAATAGTTCACTATATAGGCGTTTTTGGAGAGATTGACCATAAATGTTTAAAATATCTAAATGAATGCTTTATGAGGCCATTCTCTTAAAAATACAGTTTCAGTGTGGAAGAAGAGGAAAAAATAAAAACCATTTTGAAAAGCAAATTCACATGATGTCCTATATCAAAAATTCTTTAAAACTATTTCAAAGCATTGAGTTGCTGAAGTCATTATTTTATTATCTCTAGAAGATATAGGTAGAGAGGTTTGATTTACAATTCATGTGGGTGAAAATGGCTGGACTGTTTATTTTTTAACAATTTTTTTATGCCACACCACTCTAAGAACTGTGGGTTTGATCTGTGGAAAAACCAATTCAAATTCATGCTTAAAGCTTTTCTGCATATTTATCTCTTCACATGTGTGTGAATTTGAAAATGTAAAGTTTGACAAAGTTGCCTTTGGAAGGATTTCCACTCTACAATCTTGTTTACAGTCTCTAACTGCTGTCGATTATATCTTTGGCGACAAAGCTGTCAAAAGTATATTTTTAAAACGTTTTTAGAAAGAAAGGTGCCATTTTCTGGTGTATCATCCTGCTTGATATTTAGGTGTATCTAAATAATGTGGCAGGGAAGGGAATAAATTAATTACCCTAAATTCCATTGCATAAATTCATTAATTCTTCCCAGAGGGTTAGTTTGTGCATTATAAGCATTTGAATCTGTAGATTTAATGAGGAAAAAAAGAAAGCAGCTTATCTTTTCTATTCCTTTTTTAATTTGCTGTTGTTAATTTTTACTTTTTCTTTCCAGAAGCATCACATAGTAAGGCCTGAATCTTTGAAACAGACAAATAAACAAAACAGAACAAGATTATTAAGAGCGGGCGGCGCTGACTATTCAAGTCTAAGTGATGATATTTGATTTCATCCTCGCTGCGACTGGGACACAATTTGCCATACAAATAGAATGTGATCATGCAAAATGGATGGCACTTTTCATTTATTCTGCCTTGGTTGATGTGCTGCTGAAAATTGCAATCCATTCTTGCTTCGGTTTCCTAAGCAGAGCACTTGGTTTTCGCTTCACCCCATCTTAATATTTATGGATAAACCTCAATTTGTCACCCTCAAATGTAAAGTTATATAAAAATAATTATGAAAAGCTATGGGGAAAAGTTCAAAAAGAATTGGGTAGCTGGAAAAAACTACAATTGTCTTTATTGGGTAGAATTGCAGCAGTGAAAATGAATGTTTTGCCGAAATTTCTATTTTTATTTCAAATGATACCTATTCTTAAAAAGGATTCAAACTTGGAGGAATGGCAAAAGGGTATTAATAAATTTGTCTGGGCAGGGAAAAGGCCACAAGTCCACAAGTCTTAAAGTTGCCAGGTCTGGAGACCCGTGACTTAAACAGAAGCCAAAATTGTTTTTGCTGTTGCCATCACTTTCTCATTTTAGGCAAAATGGATAACATGCTAAATATGTTGATTCTTTCCCCCCTGATGCATGTTAAGGCTGTCAAAGTTCAGTTTAACTTTCAAGTTTGCCTGGGTCTGCAGGAAATAGTATGACTGTAGCGATTCACCAGATACAATGCAAAAAAGCCTTTTAATTGTTTTTTTTTCCTTCAACACTTGGAACAAATGAGATATTACACCTGTCATTCAACTCTGTGCCGCCACCACGATCCTGGAGCAATTTTCTTTATAAGGGCATTAGGAAGCAGTCAGCTTTTGCTGTGATCCTTCTACCTTTTTTCGATACCGCAGTTTGATGGAGATCAGGGATACCTGCGTATAAATGCATTTGTTCAACTGCTAATTTGGTCAGGGATAAAATGGATAAAATGTGCTTCTTGGTGATTTATACGTATACTGGAGTGAAGACTGAACTGGTGGATTGTTTATGCCTCCAGCATCTGTTCTTTTTGTCTGACACATTGAGTTATCCCTGAAGAAAAAAGAAAATAAATCTCTTATTAGAATTTTGATTCATTTGGCTCAGGTTGCCAGTCCTGACATTCCAGGTTGACCATGAAGCTTATGGCCATGGTCATAAGACTTTAAAAGTTTCAAACCTGGCGGAAATGGCAAAGATTTCAGGATATTTGAAAGAACACTCGCAACAGAGATATATTTTGGAATGGAGAAGATGGATCGATTATATTCAGAATAAATATGGGACTAGAAAGTTTCATTTAGTATATGAATAAGTATTAGTATTATATGATGTATTATTAATTAGTTATTATTACTTAGTTATTTAGTTATGTTAAGAGGAGTTAAAGCGCGATAGAATCTAAAGTGACTTTTTTAGTTGGTTAGCATATTTTAGCTTAAGTTGGTTAAAGTTTATACCCTGTATTCAGCTCTGGGAAGTCGGGGGGGGGAGGGGGAGGGAGGGGAAGTGGGGGGAGGGGAGGGAGGGAGTTTATGTTTTTAAAAATGTATTTTAAAACTTTTCAATAAAAAAAGAAGCTTATGGCCATGGGGCTGTTGAGCATGAAGCTCATGATCATGAGGCTGTCTCAGGCCTGCTTGGAAGTCTTTGTGATTGGCTTCCGGTTGTCCTCCGGGTAAGATTCAAGGTGCTGGTTATGACCTATAAAGCCCTAAATGGCATGGGTCCGGGTTACTTACGGGAGCACCTGCGGCCGGCATCAACTTCCCTTCGTCCAGTGCGCTCCCACAGAGAGGGTCTCCTTAGGGTGCCGTCGGTCAAAGAGTGTCGACTGGCGGCCCCCAGGGGGAGGGCGTTCTCTATGGGTGCGCCAGACCTTTGGAACCGTTTACCGGTGGAGCTCCGGATGGCTCCCGACCTTCGCTCCTTCTGACGTGACCTAAAAACATATTTATTTGAACAAGCTGGCCTGGTCTGATGGGTTTAGGGGTATTTTAACGTTTTGTATTAATCTATTAAATTGGGCTATTGTATTTAATATTTCTTTTAATTTTTATATATTGTATTTTATTGTATTGCCCTGTACACCGCCCTGAGTCCTTCGGGAGAAGGGCGGTATAAAAATTATATTATTATTATTATTATTATTATTATTATTATTATTATTATTATTATTATTATTATTATTATTATTATTAATAATAATAATAATAATAATAATAATAATAATAATAATAATAATAATAATAATAATAATAATAATAATAATAATAATAATAATAATAAACAACCAACTGTATTTAGAGATTGTGCCCTCACTTCAGCCTCACCCTGGAAATCCAGCAGTCTTATTTCAGCACACTAAAATGAGTTAATCATCTGCTTGGGAGAGGCAAAACCATGTCTGTAGAGCAAACAGGATGTTATCTTCATTCATTTGGCTCATTGGTTAGATTTCCATCCCAGGAGAGCTTTCTTCCCTTCATGTTATCTGCAGCACAACAATCTTGTATGAGAGAAAAGCCCATGATCCTGTAGTGAATTTCCATGGCTGAGGAGGATGAGCTGAAATCTACATTACTGCAGTCTTACCTTAATCCCCTAACCACTGCGCCACACCACCTCATATCTGGAACTAGCAGGAACTTTGAGATTTCATTATCCCATTAAATGCCAGATGGCTTCTGTTTAGATAGGAAGAACAGATTGGAAAGGCTTCTTGAAAAGAATTTCATTTAGCATGAGGGAACCCGACTAAGGGAATGTTTTCCTGTACACACTGAAGGCTTAATTTCAGACGTGTTTTAGTTCAAACATTTAAATCCACCTTCTCTAATGCTCTAGTCAATCGGAATATTTTTTTTAAAAAAAACAGCAGCCGCCTTTGGATGCTGTGCGTTGCACTCATATATGCTCATAAAAAGATGGTTACGTCTTTTATTCCTAAAAGAAGAACAAAAGCTTTGTCATAAGCGGATTGAGACTATCTGTATTCCTTTGTCTCAGGCCCTCCCTCGCTTCCATTCATGACATTCAAATTTGAGAGCCTGATTTGTAGCAGGACAAGCAAATTCCGTTTATAAAAGAAGCAAGTTGTTAAAAGGCATTTGTACCGTGTTTCCCTGAAAATTAGACCCAGCCTTATATTTTCTTTTGGACTCTTGGGAGGGTGAGGGCAGAGCCAGTCTGCAGGCGGAGGGAGGTGGCAGAGGAGACTTGTGCCACCCAGTTCTTTGGTTGCCCCCGCCTGTCCATGCCGCTCTCCTCCTTGCCTGAAGGGGCATTCCACTGGCAGTGTCCTGCCTCCTGAGCACCTGCCCTGGGAAGTCCTGTAAGCCATTGTGGCCGTGGGCAAGCAGAAGGTGGGAGGGAGTGGGCGGGTGGCTTTGGCGGGTGTCTGGCAGGTGGAGTGAGGTGGCAGGGGAAGCTTGCACCACCCGGTTATAGCACAAGCCACAGCTGAGTTGGTGGAGGAGGAGGCAGCAGCCGTCACCAGGCTGGTGAACCGTGAGGTGAAGCAGCGATGGCAGCGGACACAGCTGTTACGCAGCAGTGGTGGAGGCCTTTCCATTGTCACTCTCCCCCCTGGCTCCGAAATGGGGAGCAGGCAACACGAGTGTTATGATTCAGTGTCAGCCTGTGCTCCCAGCAGCTGAGTCTGAGGAATCTGAGGAGGAGGAGGAGGAGGGGTTTGGAGAACCTTCGGTGTCGGAGGGAGGCTCTGATGCACTGCAGGACTCTCAGCCTGCCCCCTCCAGTCATGTTCCTCATGAGGCTCAGCTGTGTGAGGAGGAGGTGTCGGATTCAGAGGAGTCACAGCTGAATCTGTTCAGAGACGCTCGAAGCAGAAGGCAATCCAGCAGAGCAGACCAGAGAAAATCAATGAGACAACTCAGTGAAAAGCGGAGAAGGCATTGAGAAGCCACGCCTTGGAACAGATAATAAAAGGGGAAGGTGTGGGTGGTGCTGGTTGCTGAAGGCAACCTTTCAGAGACATTCAAAGAGAATCCTGGTCTGTTCTTGCTAATCTGTTTGACTCTTGGTTGACTCTTGTTTGGATGTTTTGCATTGTGTATTTTTGGTTGAAGAAAATATTCTGCTGCTTTTTTGTTTGAAAGACTTTATTATTTGGAATTGTAAATAAATTTGGATTGGGTTTTTTCCAGCCTATTGATTGTTAAAAGGAAAAAGGGGTTGTCCCTGACACACAAACAGGGCCGGTTGTAGACTGGAACAGAACAACGAGGCAGGAGGCAGTGGCTGCTACTGGGCAGGTAATCTGCGGGGTGAAGCGGGGGCGGCTGGGACCAAAGAAAGCCCCTCCAGCAGTGGACATGATTGTTGCACAGTGGCAGCAGGGCCTTTTTCCGTCACTACCCCCTGGCTCCAAAATGGCAGAGGGGGACCGGGTAAGGTGAGCAAGCCTGCCCTGCCCATCCTCCATAGCATGGCAGTCCACCTTGGGAGGGGAGTGAAAGGGAAGAGACGGGTGGGCAGCCTGGTCATTGAACGGGCAAAGGAGGTCACCAAGTGGAGTGTGGTCTGGCTGTGGGAGCCATGAGGTAAGTGGGTATGAGGCAAGTGGAACAGCTCCACCTCCCCACTTGCAGCATCAGCGCGACATACACCATCTGAGATGGTGTTTTAGATATCAAACAGCGAAGCTTCTTTTTCATCTTTAAAAAATTAACTGGGGACCCAAACCTCCACCTCATTTGATACAAATCATTATAAAGGCCCATAGAGATTTTGATCAATTATCTGGGCAATAGACTTTCAGCTCAGAAATTTACAGATTTAATTCTATCTAGAAATGAGAAGCATTTGCCAGCATTTCCCTGTAAGTGGCCTGTTAAATCACACATTTTATGGGAAGGGAAGGGAAGGGAAAGGAAAGAAAAGGAAAGGAGAATTAAGGAAGGAAAGGAAAGGAAAGGAAAGGAAAGGAAAGGAAAGGAAAGGAAAGGAAAGGAAAGGAAAGGAAAGGAATTTTATGAGTCTATCTGTGGGTGTATGTATGCCATTCAGTAAATGATTTTGTTTTTTTCTGAGTGAAATTATGTGAGTGAAACTGACTATCTTGTTTTTCACAAGGCTTATTTTTACCAATACACTCTTGGTTTAGTCATTTTTACATTTGAATGCAAATTCTCTGTTGTCTAGGGCGTTAGGTTCCATTACAGATGTCTCCCCTGCAGGCCAGCAATGATTGGGAAATAACTTAAATGGCTGATGAAACTAAGATGTGTCTGAGGAAATACCCGCAGTCTGACTTTCAGGTGTTATGAACCGAAGCATCAACGGTATGGTTCCCTGCCAAGAACCTTCAAAAGTATTGACATATTAGTCTGGATGAGGACAGCTAAAGAAAGGAATGAAAAAGAACTAATGTTTCCATCTGCTCACTTTTCTCATGGGTTGGGATTCATTTGAAATTTGATGAAGGTTGTGGGGTCAAACAGGCAGATTTTATTTATTTATTATATTTTGAACTGGACTGTGTTTTAAAACTACATTTGTAAAAATATCCACGCAGCAAAAAATAAAATAAAATTCCAGTAATGTAAGAATAACTACTTTTGTAGAAATAAATGCACTTGTCTGCTTTTTAGGGGTAAAGAGGGGGGGTGGTCATTCCATATTGATAGAAAGGGCTGTAATGGCCCTTAGCTGAAGGTGAGCATTGTTCCGTGTCTACTTTCAAGTATAATCATTTGAACACAGTGCTGAGTGATCAATATTTCCTTCTGGCGTATTTGCTGCACCCTCCTGTGGTAAGACAATAATTGGTCAGCGAATCGTCTTTGTTTCAATTGAAAATGGCCTCTTCTGGAGATAAAAGGTAAAGGTTCCCCCGCACATGCGTGCTAGTCGTTTCCAACTCTAGGGGCCGGTGCTCATCTCCGTTTCAAAGCCGAAGAGCCAGCGCTTGTCCGAGGACATCTCCGTGGTCATGTGGCCGGCATGACTAGACGCCAAAGGTGCACGGAAACGCTGTTACCTTCCCACCAGAGTGATCCCTATTTTTCTACTTGCATTTTTACGTGCTTTCAAACTACTAGGTTGGCAGAAGCTGGGATGAGTAACAGGTGCTCACTCTGTTACGCGGCACTCAGGATTCGACCCGCCAAACTGCTGACCTTCTGATCGACAAGCTCAGCGTCCTAACCCACTGAGCCACCACGTCCCTCTTCTGGAGATAAGAGAGGCCCTTTTGAGTCTTCTTTTATTTGTAGGTTTCCTCAGATAAGAAAAGAGAGTAGAAGCCAGGTGACAAATGGCAATGAAACTTCCACAAGGCTAAGATCATCCCATCTATCCCAAAGGTAGTGGAGTTAGGTGTGGAACACCCTCAAGGCCTACTCAGATGGACTGTGTCCCCACTGGGCCCTTATCACCAGTTGTCCTATGGGAAGAGAGAAGGAAGAAGAAATATGTTTGGTTGGACTCTTCAGTTGTCTTCTGGGACTTCTATGGCCATCAGCTGTCATGTAAGAATTATTTCTGAGAGAAGAGAGTGGCCATAAGTCCGCTCAGCTGGTCTCTTTCCTCCATCCTACAGAACTATTGCTACCAACCTCCCTGTAGAATGGACCCAGCATGTTTCTTTTGTTTGCATTTAAAAGATAGCTACTACAGGTAGTCCTCAACTTACAACAGTTTGTTTAGTGACTGTTCAAAGTTACAACAGCACTGGGAAAAGCGAGTTATGACCGTTTTTCCACACTTACAACCGTCACAGCATCCTCATGGTCATGTGATCAAAATTCAGATGCTTAGCAGCTGGTTCCTCTTTATGACCATTGCCGCATCCTGGGATCATGTGATCCACTTTTCGCCACCACCTGACAAGCAAAGACAATGGGCAAGCCAGATTCACTTAACAACCATGTTACTAATTTAACAAATGCAGCGATTCACTTAACAATGGCGTCAAGAAAGGTTGTAAAATGGAGCAAAACTCACTTAACAGCTGTCTCACTTAGCAACGGAATTTTGGGCCTCAGTTGTAGTTGTAAGTTGAGGACTACCTCTCTTGTGTGGAAAGCTGATATGTGTACCCCTTCAGAAGCATTGAGTTTCAAACAGGAAGCATCCATGATGCTGATCAACTTCTTACTGACTGGAATGTTTATTTTAGTTTCAGAGCTTATGATGATCTCTGCTTTAGCGATTGTTGCTGGTGTAGGCAGCATTTAAGAAAAAGAAATCTTTTCTGGGTCTCTCTGGGTTAAGCACCAGGGCATCCGAGGAATTCAGCAATTAAGTTTTCATTTCTAGCAAGCTGACAATCTGGACTCCATGAGTTTTGATGTTTGTGACTTTAAGACGTAGGACATTGAATTGTCGGTACACCATGGATCATCTAGTCAAGCCTCTGAAATGTGTAGGAAAACCAACTGAACTGTCTCTGAGAGAGGTGGATGTCTGGTCTGTGTATTTGTAAACCTCCAGAGATATAGACCACGAGATCAAAGTGATGCTTTCTAGAACATTTTATTTCTTAGCAAAATGGCTTTTCAAACACTGTGTTCCATAATCGGTGAAATGCTGAACGTTTGCCAAAGGGGAGAGACGTTTTTCAGTAATTGGGGAAATTCTAACTGACTTACATAGTCCTGTAACCTCTTTAATGCTATCACCCTGTAATACTGACTTTGCCCCATAATGAGGACGAGAAGTTCTTACATTGCCCATATTTGTCAACTTGAAAAATGGCAGTGTGGAGCAGCAATATTTTATTACTGTTTAAATTCTTCTTCTGCAAGATATAGTAGCAGAATGTATGTGGATAAAGAGAAATGGGAAAACTCTTGAATGCCGTTATGGTGGGTGTCAAAAATTTTATCAAAGGTAAAAAAAAAAAATAAGCAAGCCATTTCAGTATGTGGTATGTGGTTTGGTACTTAATTTTTCTTCGCTTAAAGAAAGGCCCTGAAGAGTAATTCCTAAAGAGTTCTTGTTAAGATTATTTTTTTAAAAAGGGAGATATGCCAGCACCATTAAGAGATATGTGCCATCCATATAATATATTGCAAATTTGGCAATTGTTTAAAGAATGTTCAAGCTTGTCTGCCTACAAAAACTGTATGCATTACAGCCTCTCATATGATTTAAGTCAGGGGTGCAAAAATAAAATTAAAAATGAGCCTTGGTGGAACAGTGGGCTAATGCCTCCTTAAGTAACACCAGCTGCCTGCAATTAGTGCAGGTTCGAGTCCCACCAGGCTCAAGGTTGACTCAGCCTTCCATCCTCCCGAGGTAGGTAAAATGAGGACCCAGATTGTTGGGGGCAATAAGCTGACTTTGTAAAAATGCCGCTTGGGGTGTGTGTGAAAGCCCTAACAAGTAGGCATATACATAGAATGAAGGCTACTGCTAAGCTTGTAAGCCGCCCTGAGTCTTCGGAGAAGGGCGGGATATAAATGTAATAAAAATAAAAAATAAAAATAAATAAAAATAAAACCAGCAACCTGGATATTGTTGACCAAGGTCTAGCCACTGTGTCCAAAATTAGATGTTATTGGAAAAAGTTGCTGAAGTTCTAAATTTGACTCATTCAAAACTGGAGGCCCCTTGGTCTCAAAATGGACTCTTGATGCACCCAATACTGGAGTGTAACCATTAACAGGCTGTGTAGCGTATGCAGTGAACTTCAGTGTTGTGCATATTTTGTCATCAGAGTGAGAATTAGCCAGGATGTCTCCTCATAACGATGGGGATACAAACATTTGGCCTGTAACTCTTGAGGATTAATATATGAAATGGAGCCTTTATTAGGTTCTCTGAATAGACATTTTGGTTCTTTAATTTTTCCTGTCTAGGGGGAAACAACGGTAGATAAAAACGATTTGTGCTTTTTTTTTTTTACAAACAACAGGAATATTTGAGTATTTTTATAAAATGTTTTATTTATTTATTTATTTAGTTAGTTATATTTATATACCGCCCTATTCCCTGAGGACTCAGGGCGGTTTACAGGGAATTAAAAATCCAAAATACAAAAATTAAGAACCAAATTAAAAAATATTAAATTAACCCTGTAGTCAGTTAAAAAGAACCCCAAATTAAAAATTCCTCCTCAGTCTGGGCCCGAGAGCTCGAAGAGCCAGGTCTTCAGGCCCCGGCGGAATGATCGAAGGTCGGGGGCAGTTCTCAGCTCCACCGGCAGCTGGTTCCAGAGGGCAGGCGCTCCCACCGAGAAGGCCCTATCCCTGGGTGTCACCCGCCGGCAGTCTCTTACCGGCGGGACCCTGAGCAGACCCTCCCTGTGGGAGCACACTGGGCGAAGGGCATTTGATGCCGGCAGCAGGTGTTCCCTCAGATATCCCGCACCCAGGCCATGTAGGGCTTTATAGGTGATAACCAGCACCTTGAATTTCACCCGGAGGGCAACCGGAAGCCAATGCAGCTCACGGAGTAGAGGTGTTACATGGGAGTATCGGGAAACCCCCATTACAACTCGCGCGGCCGCATTCTGCACCAGTTGAAGCCTCCGAGTGGTCTTCAAGGGCAGCCCCATGTAGAGAGCGTTACAGTAGTCTAAACGGGAGGTCACAAGCGCATGAGTAACTGTGCGTAGGGCGTCTCGGTCCAGATAGGGACGCAACTGGCGCACCAGGCGAACCTGGGCAAAAGCCCCCCTGGTCACGGCTCCTATATGGTCTTCGAAATTGAGCCGTGAATCCAGGAGGACGCCCAAGTTGCGAGCCCTATCGACGGGGGGTAACAGTTATAGATGGCATCTGGATCCCAAGAAGTTGTCTAACATGTATCCCAATTTACAGTCTAAATGTTGGAGATGTGGTAGTTTAGAAGCCACCTATTTTCATATGTGGTGGACTTGTAGAAATATAAAAGCTTTTTGGATTAAAATTTGGTGGAACATTCAAAAGATTTTAAAGAGAAAGTTTTCTCCGCAATTGTTTTTATTGGGTATTGTTGTAGATTGTGATGTTAAAGAAACCAATTTGATGTTGAATATGATAACAGCAGCACGGTTACTGGTGGGACAATATTGGAAGAAGGATAGTTTGCCTACTATAGAAGAATGGGTGTTTCAAGTTTCGAATCTTGCAGAAATGTCTAAGATTTCTGCTTACTTGAAAGATCATTCACAGGAAAGATATATTTCAGTTTGGAGGAGTTGGATAGATTATATTCAGAACAAATATGGGACTAAAAAGTTCCATTTAGCTTATGAGTAGATTTTAGTGGGATATTGTTATTGGTACTTTGTATGTAGTTATGTTAAAGGGGAGTTAAAGCACATTATGAATTTGGTTAATTGTATATTATGCATAATTTTTATTTAGAATATGATTATTATAACTATAATCCTGTATTTAGCTCTGGGAAGTGGGGGGGGGGAAGTGGGTGGGTTTGGGGTGGGGGGGATTTGGGGATATATTGTAAAATTTTGTTTTTGTAAAACTCTTTAATAATAAAAAAGGAATATTTGAGTATCCAAAGCATTGCAAACCTCAACAAATGAGTAAAAATTCCATTTTCTGAGAACAGATGGGTACAGTCAGTTTAAACTTTGATGGAAACTCACTTTCAAAGTCCAAGCTTTATTCTCTGGCTGGAATCCCTTTGGTTATCATGTCCCTGGAATTTCTAAATCATTCATGTTTTCCTTTCTCTTTTTGAGTATATATGAAGTTAAGAGTTGCTGGGTGCCAACTTGATCTGTTAACTTATAAACAGTTGTCAAATCCTGTTTTCACTCAAAAAAAATATAGTTTGGGAGAATTAACCATGAATTATTTTTTTGCAAAGATGTAGAAGGGAGCAGAGCTAATGCAGAAATGAGACAAACTTTTGATGGCCAAAGACGGGGTAGCTGAGGGACAGGTAAAAATCTGTGAATGATGGCACAAGCACACAGTCGAAACCCCACCATATTTTTACACATGTTCAGTACATGTTAGAGGCATGCTTCAATCATTCAGTTGACATCTTGACTATTTTGTGCATTCACCCAATGGTCATGGGGTTACATTTTGTTGAAATTCTCCGGGTGACTGGAGATGGGTGTGCAGTGCACGGATATTGTTGACAGCTAGATGGTTACATCTTTTCTATCTTTTGCTTCCTTTGTCAAAGGGTAATTCTGGATGGTTTGTTTGTTTTAAATCTTTTTTTTTTAAAAATAGCAAGCTTATTTAGATGTTAAAAAAGGTAAAGGTAAATGTTCCCCCGCACATGCGTGCTAGTTGTTTCCAACTCTAGGGGCCGGTGCTCATCTCCATTTCAAAGCCGAAGAGCCAGCGCTTGTCCGAGGATGTCTCCGTGGTCATGTGGCCGGTATGACTAGATGCCAAAGGTGCACAAAACGCTATTACCTTCCTACCATAGCGGTCCCTATTTTTCTACTTGCATTTTTACGTGCTTTCGAACTGCTAGGTTGGCAGAAGCTGGGACGAGTAACAGGTGCTCACTCGGGATTCGACCCGCCAAACTGCCGACCTTCTGATCAACAAGCTCAAACTACCCCATTACTGTTTTTCAGCAGGTATGGTCCAGCAGACTGTCCACTCTTGAACAAATGGAACACAATCCTAACAAAACTTTTATCTCTATCACTTTATCATCTCTATCTCTATCTTTATTTTTATCTATAATTTCTATCTCTGTCTCTCTTTCAGCTGTATTTATCTATCAGCTCTATCTCTATCTCTATATCTCTCACATCTACTGTACATCTATATCTATATATCTATTTCTCTCTATATGTATCTGTATTTGCTTCTGTATCTTTAGCTATATATATGGATTATCTATCTATCTATCTATCTATCTATCTATCTATCTATCTATCTATCTATCATCTATCTATCTATCTATCTATCTATCATCTGTCTGACTATCTATCTATCTATCTATCTATCTATCTATCTATCTATCTATCTATCTATCTATCTATCTATCTATCTCACAAGATATTTCTGGACAATTGAACTTCAATACTCTGTTCTTGGTATAACAATGCATTTCTCTTTCTACAGCATAATGTTTATCTTTCCCACTCTTCTGCAGAATATTTTCTATACAAATCTATATTCTTTGATTTGGAAGACTCTGTAGCCAAGGCCAGGTTATTTAGGGGTTGCTCAGACCATAATTTCTCCATTAATTTTACTCACCAGCTTGTCCCTGTGAATCTGAACTAGAATAATAATTGTAGTTCTCTAAGAAAACTGTCCCCAGAACATTGTCACAAAAGCACAGCATTTTTAATTTCCTGTAGAAGAGCAAAAATCAACTACTTATGAAAGACAGGGATGGGAACCAAATAAGGCATTATTTGGTTGTTCTTGAACCTGGGGCCCTGTTTGCCCATAGCTGCACTTTGAGTCTTGCATAAGGTATCACTTGCTCAAAAGAAATATGTAAACCCTTGTAAACCCTAGCTATGAATGAGCAAGGTTGCAAGCCAAACTCATTCCGAGGAAAGCTGAATAGACCTTTGTTGGAAAATCAGAATATCATGTTTTATTCTTGTTCTGTAAAATTGTACTGGCAGTTAAAATTGAAAAAAAAAATAGTAGATGAGGCAGTGATGAAAAGACATGGTCAAAGTTGGCTTATCAAGGCAATAATATCTGTGTGCCCTCCTGCTAGAGCAGAGGTACTTGAGATTTTAGCAAAATTTTCAATTGGAAACGCACACAGGGGAGATTTGAAACGACGGAGTCATAAATACTCTTGATTTTTCAAAAGATAAAGTCAGGTTTCTGGTTTCTCACTGGTTCTTAGAGCATTTGTTTTGGATTTTTTTGAAGGGAAAAGTCTCAGCTCTATCGAGAGCATCCTTGCTTTGCTTCTCAGTTTCCACATTGATCTGTTGTGGTTGGTATAAAGCATTGTGAGTTCCAGCTGGAGCAAAACTCAAACCCAAATATTAATTAATCTTTCCCGTGTAACACCTGGCTTTGAGCGGAGAAAACTATTACAGTTTCGAGAACCCCGTGGGGAAATACTTTAATCCTATATCAGTGGCCAAAGTTTCCACCTAGCTGTTTAGAGCCTATTTATTTTGATGCATTTTGCTGTTCTGTCTGGAAGTACAGCTTAAGGCAGTAGCCTGGGAAATTCTACTTCTTGGCTGGAGCTCAAGGGGAAATCGGCCATAGGAATTGACAGGTGGACATCACGAGGCAATTTTGGAAGCTGAAACTTCAGGCAAGTATGAAGGACTTGGAACTAGTAATGTGGGAGAACATACAACATAGAATAACAGAGTTGGAATCAACCTTAGAGGTCCTCTAGTCCAACTCCCTGCACAAGCAAGAGAGTCTATACCATTTCAGACAAGTGGCTGTCTTGTCTCTTCTTAAAAGCCCCCCATGATGATGGAGCTCCCACAACGTCTGAAGGCAAGGCGTTCCACTGGTTGATAGTTCTCCCCATTAGGAAGTTTCTCCTTAATTCCAGGTTGCCGCTCTCCTTGGTTAGTTTCCATCTGTTTTCTTCTTGTCCTGCCTTCTGGTGCTTTGGAGAACAGCTTGACTCCCCCTTCTTTGTGGCAGCCCCTCAAATACTGGAAGACTGCTATCATGTCCCCCCTAGTCCTTCTTTTCTCTAGGCTGTCCGTACCCAATTTCTGCAACCGTTTTTCCTGTTTTAGGCTCCAGTTCCACAATCATCCCTGTTGCTCTTTTCTGCACTCTTTCCACAATCTCAACATGTTTTTTTTTTTATATTGTGGCAACCAAAGAAGAAAATGTTTCTTTTCCCCCATCCAAAAATAGCCTTGTTAAGCTATTATCTCAACATCTGTGTCATTTCTTTTTTCTTTTTCAAATGGGTCTTTCACAGCTATGCTGGCTTCACTTGTTTATTTGTTACATCTTCTGAGGATGGCACTCCTTTCTGCTTTTATGATGTTGGTTTTAATATAGCTTGCATGCTTAATTGCAAGACCTGATGATAGTGAAATGGAAAAAGAAGCCAGACAGAGCTGTTGTGTCAACTTGTCCAGATCCAAAGCTAGGAAAATAATGGCTATGGATCTGTTAATTCAGGCAGGTAGGAGACCAAAGACTTGGGATTTAAACTCTGGAACTGACACACAGACACTTGCATATTGACCAGTTGGACTTGATCCATGTGCTCTACAGATGACTCCATTATATATTCAAGATGGACAGTATTTAATATTTTATTGTTATGTAGACGTAGTGGTGTGGGTCTATAAAAGGTAAATGTAATGGTTCCCCCGCACATGCGTGCTAGTCGTTTCCGACTCTAGGGTCCGGTGCTCATCTCCGTTTCAAAGCCGAAGAGCCAGCGCTTGTCCAAGGACGTCTCCGTGGTCATGTGGCCATCATGACTAGATGCCAAAGGCGCACGGAACGCTGTTACCTTCCCACCGTAGTGGTTCCTATTTTTCTACTTGCATTTTTACGTGCTTTCGAACTGCTAGGTTGGCAGAAGGTGGGTCTATACATACATGTATATAATATGTTTTAGGTGTGTGTCATGTATGTGTTTCACTTTGAGAGCGGGCAACTAAATCTCATTTTCGATGTGTGCCGTTGTGCCCCCAGTAAAAAATGACAATAAAGATGACCTTATCAGTAATACCTTATTCATCTAAAAGTAAAGTAAAGGTAAAGGTTCCCCCGCACGTGTGTGCTAGTCGTTTCCGACTCTAGGGGCCGGTGCTCATCTCCGTTTCAAAGCCGAAGAGCCAGCGCTTGTCCGAGGACGTCTCCGTGGTCATGTGGCTGGCATGACTAGACGCCAAAGGCGCACGGAACGCTGTTACCTTCCCACCGTAGTGGTCCCTATTTTTCTACTTGCATTTTGACGTGCTTTTGAACTGCTAGGTTGGCAGAAGCTGGGACGAGTAACAGGCGCTCACTCTGCTACGCGGCACTCGGGATTCGACCCGCCAAACTGCCGACCTTCTGATCGACAAGCTCAGCGTCCTAACCCACTGAGCCATATTCTTGAAATCTCTTATCATTAACTACTAAGAATGGGATCAAGGGGAAATAGATCTATTCCTGGATCTGCTCTAAAGTCTAACCCATTGATACTGTGAAAATATTTTCACCTTGCAAGTCGAGAGAGTCAAAAGTGTATATGAAATTTAGTAATAAAATAACCACCCAGTTGGATTCTTCTTTGAAATTGACTTCTTTTATTGTCCTGTAGCCAAAGTTCAGATGATTAGTTTCAAGTAATCTCTAATTTGTCCTCTCTTGCTTCTGGCTCTTTCCACTTCTGTGTTCACCCCTTCTTACTTATTGCTCCCTTCCTGTCGGTAGCTGTGGAACTATTAGAACCTATCTTTTTTTTTAATGAGATTTTGGCGTGACAACTTAAAATATTCAATCTTAGTAGGACACTAGTTTCTACTTTTGGTGAAAAGTCAATAGTGTCACTGTGTTATAGTAGTGAAAAGGGGTGAAAAAAGGAGCTTTATACTGGAGTATTATTTCATTCCATCCTTTTTACATTTCCAATTTGTAATTCCATAAAGTAAATCCAGTTCATCATACATCTATCATGTTGATATTCAAAAATTTAGTCTAAATATTGGAGGTGGAAATTGTGATTGCATATCAGGTGTGCGATTAAATTAACAGCATCAGAGTTTGCACAATAAAAACACGACCTCTTGAAACAGGCAAACCTTTTATTTTTATAATATTATGTTCAATGTGTTCTCATAGAGCAAATGTTAAGGCCCAACTTGGCACACAGAATAAAATATTCATATTCTTTTCAAACATTTATTTGTAAAATATTAATAAATTAAGAGAAAGGAATATGACCTTTTCTTTATTAATAAGAGGACAGATGTCTAACATGACTGTACCTCTTTCTATCATTCATTCATTCATTCATTCATTCATTCATTCATTCATTCATTCATATACATATATACACACACACACATGTATGTATGCATAAAATTTATGAATTTTATACTCTGCTACATTGAAATGAGAGGATTATGTTCAGTTCTTTTCCAAAACAACTCATTTGTAACCCTTGCATGGCCACATCCTTGCTGGAACATTCACTTCATGCAGTGACGTGATCAAAAGTCAGATTATACTATAGAATTCAGAAGTAAAGCAATTTATGCTTGGTCATTTATTTATTTGACTTGTATCCCACTGCTGCTAACTAACAAAGCATTTTGGAGGTGAGTTTGGCAAAGGTGTTTGAAACATTTTGTAAGAAGCTGCTGCTTTCATGCAACTTTGGAGATTTGGGTGTGTCCATACTTAGAACATTGCTCACTGCGAAGTAATGAGGAGCCATCTGCCTGTCAAAATCTGGCAAATCAACCAACGCTTTTCTTTTAGTAAAGAGTCAGCAAATTTTGCCATCAGTTAAACTAACATTCATGTGGAAAAAAATGGTTGGTGGTTCCAGGACAGGGGTGTCAAACTCAATTTCATTGAGGGCCGCATCAGCATTGTAGTTGCCCTCAGGGGGCCAGGTGGGTGTGGCCAGGGTGGGTGTGACCTACTGGGTGGGCGTGGCTAGAGTGCGTATGGCCTACTGGGTGGGCATGGCCAGCTCTACATCGTTCACATCAAGGGTGCCTATGGGGGCCTGGGCAGGAGTGGGACAGATCTGAGGGTCTCTGGCAGGAGGAGATGGGACCGGGGCAAGTGCCAAGGCAGTGGGGGCCATTCCCTCACTGTTTCCAGGATGGCTTTGTGGGCCACATGAAACCACTTCGCGGGCCGGATCCGGCCCCCGGGCCTTGTGTTTGACATGTCTGTTCCAGGACAAAACAGAGCTGTAAAGTAGAAAATTACATATGCTCTCAAATGGAGACCAACAACCTTTCTCCACCCCCACCCCCACCACACACCTATCATATCAAAAGCAAGCCAGATTATTAACTCTTCAACATGTCGCCCATGCTTTCTGAGAGGTATGTTTAGATAGAGTATGACAGCAATCCAAGTGAATCCTAAAACATATCAATCCATAGTTCTCATTTGAGGCCCAAAGGACCAGGCTTGACCCATTATATCATGGACCCATAGTGTGAAGACCTCACTGCCTTGAAGAATGCACAGTGTTTGGAAAAATGGAAGGAAAGAGAAGAAGAGGACAACCAGCAACATTATAGCAGAGGAGGAGTACATCATTGGAAGATCTGTAGGACCCGATTGGGGACAGATCATTTTGTAGACAATGGTTAAGAGTGATCATTAAATTCAGTGATGACAATAAGTCAATCCATGACCAAGATTATTCTAAGCAAGAAAATGGTAAAGAAGGAACAGAATTTGAGAGCTGGAGAAGTCAAGTCTCGTCTTCTGTGCAAGACATTTACTGATGTGTTCTATCACCAAGATGACCTTGGTTGATCTCAGAAGCTAAGCAGGATTGGGCCAGTTAGTATATAGATGATAGAACACGTAGGAATTCCAGAGAATTCCATAACCCTAGAGAGGCTGAAAGAAGGCAAAGCTACAACTTCTCGTAATGTTATCAGATGGCAACCTGCCAGGATAAAGCAGATCAGAAAATGGATACTATGAGAACTAGAACTAGAAGTCCACTTTACTGTTTTAGGGTATAATAATAATTTTTTTTAAAAGCTGCCAGAGTTTCCATCTGCTTGTTATGCCATACAAAATGAAGGCAGAGTTATTTTGAATCTTATTTTCGTGCTCTTGCCATACCCAGAGGTGAGCCTTGGTTTTATTTATTTATTTGTGCACATTTTTTTATCTTTATTATGTCTGAACACTGCAATCCTTTGCCAGTGTTATCTCTGCAGTCATCCACACCAAGAATCAGACTTGACCTCCAGAGCATCTTAACGTTTCAGTTTAACTTGTCAGATTGACACATTATGCTTACCTGCAACTTCTTGTCACAGCCACATGATGTTCAGCCTTTGGAAGCTATAATAGTTTACAAATTATTATAACTGAAGTAATGAAGAGATTTGTCCAACACACTGGGAACATTCTCAGTTGGGGAAGTTTTCTTCACAGAAGCTCATATTGGAAAGTTGTTAAAATCTATAGGTAGTTGATACTGCTTAGATAATTAATTTGATGGTTTAACTTGAAGTATGAAGACCAATAGGGGAAAGGAACCATAGTAGCTTTTAAAAACACAAAGTTGTATTTCATTACTGATGACTCAGCAGAGAGATCCATGTAGGGATTTGGCAGAAAAATGAAAGTGGTTCCTTTTCTTGGAGATATGTACTATAATATTAATAACAGGATAGTAATAATTCAGATTACCTAGCTTCTAAGGGACCATTCTTTTTCTCAGATTGACAGCATATACTTTATTAGTAAAGAGCCTTGGTGGAGCAGTGGGCTAATGCCTCCTTAAGTAACACCAGCTGCCTGCAATTAGTGCAGGTTCGAGTCCCACCAGGCTCAAGGTTGACTCAGCCTTCCATCCTTCCGAGGTAGGTAAAATGAGGACCGAGATTGTTGGAGGCAATAAGCTGACTTTGTAAAAATGCCACTGGGGGGGGGGGCAAAAGCCCTAATAAGAAGGCATATACATAGAATGAAGGCTATTGCTAAGCACATTGATTTGTGCTTAGAGTGTAAGCCGCCCTGAGTCTTCGGAGAAGGGCGGGATATAAATGGGATTAAAATAAAAAAAAAAATTATGAAAATATTTTAAAGTCCCCAAGAGAATTTGGAGGGATGCTGAATTAGAGGGGAAAAAACTGTAATAAAGGAATTGTGTTTTTCTACATTTAATTCTTCTCACTTCCTTTTGAATATTATTGCAATATGAATTAATTGTTTAGGTTGGTTGAGGATGCTGGTCAGTTGACTGATGGAGCTGTTGGTAAGTGATTACATTTTATTGGCAGTTCCAACATGGCATCTGCCTTTGTCACCATGGCTGAGATGTTGTGATGCCAAGGCATCTGTCAGACATTCATTGCTGCCAACATTTTCCCTTTCTGCAAGTGATGGCCTCTCTCCATTGATTTGCCGGGGAGGGGAAAAGCCCATCACTCAACAATGCAAGTTGAGTGGGAGAAGCCTATTATCACACATTGTCAAGTATTCCACACAATCAAATATGTTCTTAAGTAAATTATAGTCACGGTCCTAAATAGTTGTCATTGCAGGGACACAAATCTCAAGTCAGGCTACCTGTATTTACTCCGCAGAAGACCTTACAACTTGGCAACATCCTCTTTGTTCCCAAATCATTAATAATCAAAACATTTCAGCAAGCTTTTATGATTGGTCAAATTTTAATCCTAAATCACAAAGTTGGACAAAACATTGGATTAATTACCTAAAAATGTCTTTGGGGGCTGCAGGGATACAAATGTAGCCGCCCTGAGTCTTCGGAGAAGGGCGGGATATAAATGGAATTAAAATAAATTAAAATAAAATAAAGTTTTGCATTGTCCCAAAGTATCAGCCATCTTCTACCGATACTGCACAGAATTGAAGCCTGGTGCTTTAAGACTAAGTAAGCGAGGGTTACTTTCCTGGGCTTCAAAATGCCATTTGGAGGTCTAGTCTGAAGAGCTGCATAACCACGAGGAAAACTTTTTCCTACTTAATTTTTTGTTTACATTTGAACCAAGCCATTCCTGCTGATTATCCTGAACCAAAAATGTGTGCGCCCTTCCTGGTGCAACTGGATTTGGGCTGCTTGATTCATTGGGCAGAGTTCCCCAATATTTCAGGCCCTCAACTTTCCATGGCTTGGCTTAAAG
This sequence comes from Vipera berus, assembly GCF_964194415.1. Classification (NCBI taxonomy): domain Eukaryota; kingdom Metazoa; phylum Chordata; class Lepidosauria; order Squamata; family Viperidae; genus Vipera; species Vipera berus. The sequence continues at coordinate 96,945,231 of NC_138207.1, read as the reverse complement.
CGGTCAGTCGCAGAATGGAACCATCTGATATGAATCTTTATTACACATTAGGAACCCTTCACAAGAACAGTTGATCTCTCTCCGTGGAAATGAAGGTGCAGTAACTTTTTTTATGACTGTGTTGAATTTAAATTTGCCACATCTTCCTCTCGCCCTTCTCAAAGTTAAAACATGCCTTTTGCTCTACACTGCTTGGCCTTAAAGCTGGGTGGCTGTTTGTGGTTGACACAGAGGACAACTCAACCCTGAGAAATTCTGACTCTTAATTTCAACCGTGATTGCTGCCATGAATATTTGGAGGCACATTGTTTTATTGACCCATAATGCCCACTGCTACTTCCTTTGGCCTGAGGGCCGCAACGGATTTTGCACTGTGTGTTAGGACTGCTCTTCAAAGCTGGGCATGGGCGCAGTATTAAGCAGATAGCCATCTATAAATGCCCTACTGGTCCATCTAGGGTGGTCTACTCTCTCTTCATTTATGTCCTCTTTGCCAAATGATTCAGAACCGCCTTTCATAATTAAAAGTTAAGCACCTGTTGTGTTTTTGAAACAGTCCATGTGGCTTTTGATAAACCATTTTTCCATAGTTAATGAACAGTAAAGTTTAATTGGGTGTGTTATTGTGTGATACAGGAAAAAAATGTCTAAAAATATGACCAAAGGCAGAGTGCAATGAATGCAAAATAAAGCATGAAATTGAGTAACTTTGTTGTTATTAAAATACAGCTTTTTCGCCCAGTGCTACATTTTTTCCCCTAACAGTTTTCTAGATTGATTCCCATTAAGGAAGCAGGGAAATTGGTTTGTGTCTAGCTCAGACAGGGAAGGGGGAAAACAAGAGGAAAAGAAATCAGAGCACTGCAGATTATGTCTGGTTTGAATAGTGGAAAATTATTCCCACTCGTCAGAAAGATGAGAGTCAACCTGTTTGTGAGCACAAGGAGATTCGCTTTGCGTCCTGTAAGTTTTAGCCTAAGTTAAGGAGGTAGTCTTAACTGGGTTTGGCAATAAACTACAGGTCTCCAGATGTGCAGCCCTTAATTTGGCATTCACTTAGATAGGTGGAAAGTTCTCAAGGTATGACATGGTTAAAAAAAGGTTTATTGCAGATGGGAATGAAGCCTTCAACACAACAACTGATTGCCCAAGACGGCTAAGATTTTTATATCCAGGCTCTAAGGCACGGGTGTCAAACTCATCACATCACGTGAGGTGTCGCGACGTATCGCAACTTTTTTTTGCATTGCCGGAGCTGGGGTGGGCGCGGCCTCTGTATGATGCAACCGGCCCCTGGGTTGACACCCCTGCTCTAAGGTTTTAACACTTGGCTGCTTCCTCAGCCCTTTGGAAGTAAAAGATGCTTGCCAAGTTGCTTTGTGTGTGTGGGGGGGAAAGACATATCCACATAATATCCCTCTCTAGCTTAGGAACTGCTGGTTCCTGCCTTGCCAACTCTGTACAGTCAAGCTGTTCTCCCAAATTGTCTAGAGATTTCTTTATTTTCTGCTTCTTGGAGAGTATAGATTTTAACATGTATGGATTTCAACTCCTAGAATTTTAAGACCACCCATCTTAAAGTTGCCAAAGGTGAGAAAAACAGGTTTAGAATCAACCTATTGGTTGGAACTGTAGGTAGCCCCTGAATTGTGAACACATATACCGTATTTTCTGGTGTATAAGATGACTGGGCGTATAAGACGACCCCCGACTTTTGAGAAGATTTTCAAGATTTTTCGTCTTATACGCCAGAAAATACTTACATGCCAGTTGCCAAGTGTCCAACACAAGCCCGATTCAGACCCGTCTGATGCAGATGGTGCAAAGCCCTGCCGGTTCCCGCCCAACGCCGGACGGCTCTGCCAGTGCCGCCTCGAGAGGGAAGGGCGTGAGGCGCCTGCCACGGCTCCCCGAGCACTCCTTAGCAGCCGGGGAGTGCATGCGTGCGCAGGACTGCCCTGCCGGCTCCTGCCCGACGCCAGCCTGCCCTGCTTCCTCCACAGTGAGAGGGGAGGGCATGCCTTCCCGGGCTCGTCGACTTACAGCCACGCCGGAGCTGAAAGGGGCTTTTCCTTCCACCCACCCTTTGGAATAAACGCTAGAGCTCCCGGGGTCTGGCGTTTGCAAGGGGGAAGGGAAGGGGCTTAGAGGCTCTTGGGAGTGGGAAGGGAGAGTCACATTGGAGGGGAGACTGGACTAAGGAGGCTTGAAGTTGCTTTGCAAGAACGGGGGTGCTCGATTGATTTATGTACTATTTTCCGGCGTATAAGACGACTGGGCGTATAAGACGACCCCCCAACTTTTGAGAAGATTTTCATGGGTTAAAAAGTCATCTTATACGCCGGAAAATACGGTACTGCAATACATAAATACATACTCATAAGTTTGGGTGCTGCTCGCCCATTTCCCCTTTCACTGTATCCACCCTCCTTCTCTCTCTTCCCCCTTCTCTACTTTCCTTTTCCCTTTCTCCTTTCTTTCCTACTTCCCTCTTCTAGGGAAGAAGTTGAAATTGTTTATGTTCAGGATGTGAGGGGTCTGTCAATATTTTCACAGCCCTCTTTCTTGCTCGTGCAGGATACCGGTCCTCAGTGGAAGGCAGAATGACAGCGATAGGTTTTTCTGCAGTTCTAACTGTCCGTTGAAGTCTCTGTCAGTCCTGCTTGGTTGGAGTGCCAAAGTTATAGAGCTGTAAGTGACAGACTCCATAATTCCTTTGTGTTATTGAGTCTGTCATTTGCACCTCTATAACTGTCTGGTTTAGAACTGCAACCAAACAAGACAGACACAGACTTCAGTGAATAATTTCCCCCCCACACACACACACACCCAAGTTTGCTTGTTTGTTTATTATGAAATTTATTTGCCAGCCAGTTCATGTCCAATGACTCTGGGAGGCTTGCAATATAAAAACATTTTTAAAAAAACATTAAAATCATCCATTCTGAAATAACACAGCAGATAAAATGACTAACACAAGGTGGCAAAGGCTGAAGGAGCTGGATGCATAGGGGTGGGGGAATGGATTCAATTTCAGTTAGTCCACCTCTTCCCATGTGAACCTTCCCCATTGGGTCCCCAGGTCTTAAGGCTCTTATGAAAAGTCAGGAGGTTGGGAGCTGATCTCCCCTAAAGCTGACATTTATGAAGATGCCGTGGCCATTTTCCACAAATCTGCATTTTCCTAAATGCAGGGATAACTTCAAACACTGGTGTCTGTTGTTGGATGCTGAGACTTTATGCCAACGATGCTTTGATATCTAACGCATTGGAGTACGATTGCTAACATCCGTACTGCATAGGGCAGAGTCTTCAGCTAGGAGTGTATCCCCCTCCCTTCTCAGTTATTAGTCTGAGTTGAATGGCCTGCTTGTTCACTCAAATAATCTAAAACGATAGGCCGGTTTCATTTGCAGTTTGAAGCTTTATTTTCCTTCCCCTTTTCACATGGAACATTTCACTGGAGAGTTTTCATAGCTTAGCACTAATATTAAGCTTTCCTAAATTCTCATCAAAGGCTTATTTCTCAAAATTCAGAGGCAGGAGGCAGAGAAGAGGGATGGGATTACCATGCAGATTAATTCCCAAAATATCTATCTATGCATGCATAAACCCAAACCCAATTAGACAGGGAATGCAAGCAAAGACCTCAATTTCATGGCCAGATTGCCCATCTGCAGTTGATTCATTGTGACTTCGGAATTCGAACAACTACCTTGCCTTAAGTCTATGGCAGTTTCTTTGGAGGTGCCTTGCAAACTGTGGTTAGCCCATTACACAGCAGTTAGATTACTAACCAGCACAATCACTTGGGGACAGGTGTCTCTTCTGGTTTCAAAAATAGATCCATCTCTAGGTACTTCTATCTCTAAAACTGTGATGTTTGCCTTCCTTGGCTCTGCCTTTGAGGTTAGATGAGGTCTTCTGGGTGGGTCTCCTGCCTGTGGAAATCCCTCTGTGGGGCCAACCATCGGTTCATTTTCTTGGGCTTATTTCAAGTTAATTTCCTCCCCTGTGGCAAGTCTCTTTTTTTGTTTCTCAGGTTGATTAATGGCAAGCTATATTGCCTTGGTGAAGCTTATGCACCTTTTTTATCCCATTTATATCCCGCCCTTCTCCGAAGACTCAGGGCGGCTTACAATTTACACAAATCTTACACAAATCAATGTGCTTAGCAATAGCCTTCATTCTATGTATATGCCTGCTTATTAGGGCTTTCGCCCCCCCCCCCAGCAGCATTATTACAAAGTCAGCTTATTGCCCCCAACAATCTGGGTCCTCATTTTACCTACCTCGGAAGGATGGAAGGCTGAGTCAACCTTGAGCCTGGTGGGACTCGAACCTGCACTAATTGCAGGCAGCTGGTGTTACTTAAGGAGGCATTAGCCCACTGCTCCACCAAGGCTCTCTTAAAGAGAGATGCACATTTGCGAGCGTGGAAATCTGTATTGTGGCTGGCAAGATGTTGTGCTAACAAAGCAATTCTATAACAGATTTGTATAATTAGAAGGAATTCTTTTTTTCCTTCTTAATAAAATCGTAATGTTCCGCCCTTTCTTCCATCTGCTGATGGTGACAACTGTGTAAGCGATTCCATTTTATTGTCTCAGTAGCCCTGAAAATAAACTTGGCTAAGCCCATCCAGTGAACAAGGCTCTTTCGAACCCAAAGGCTCTCCATTCCAGTTTAGCAATGCTTCTGCAATTTGACCTTTCTGAGTTCTGAAACAAACTGATCCAATGGGCTCACAGATTAAAGTGCAGATCAGAATGTAATTATTACTCCTCCCGCCCAGAGCTGCAAAGAGCTCTGGTGAAATTTCACCAAGAATTGCTCAATAATGAAGAAGGCGACAGTTTTATTTTCTGTTCAGCCCCAGGACTGGCAGCAAAAGTGTGACATGAGCCAAATTGTAAATCAGATGCTGTGCACGGTTTCAACAAGGAAATAGCTAAAAGTCAGAGGAGCATGGTCTTGGAAAAATGAAGGCCAGCGCTAGATCTGGAAGTCAATATAATTATAAGGAAGGGTTGCTCCATCCATGATCTGTGTTGTCTATCTAAACCTCTGATTGGCTGATTGATTGGTTGATTGATTGATTGGACAGCAATTTGTTTGAAATGGTGTAGGGTCTTCTGCTTGAGGAGGATGTTGGACTAGAAGACCTCCAGGTCCCTTCCAACTCTATTATTCTGTCAAGATTGATTGATTGTTTCTGTGTCATCAAGTCATTTTGATTCCTAGAAATAACATAAATAGTTTTTCTGCAGTGGTGACTGAAGCTCTTCATATTTGTCTCTTCTTCCCTTTCAAGGACCTGGGCCAACTCAGATGCTCTAAGTTCCAGTAACTTTAGCTGGATAAGATAAAAATCTTTCTCCCTATTTTGGTTTTTCATTTTTTTTTTAAAAAAATGGGATTATCAAATGAAATACAAATGAAAATAAGGATAGTACAGAAATGGTAAAGGAAAAGAAAGGGGAAGGAGAGGTGTATGGAATTGACCTCCAATTATTTTCAGTGTAGTAAATACAAAATAGAATTGCATTCTCAACTGTTTACAAGTACTAGCCATTTCTATAGCTAACTTAATCTGCAAAACACAAAATTAAATTTTCATTTTTTAATCTTGTTTCGAGTACAAAGTCCAATAGGCATTTCCAGGTAGAAACAAAGCTAGATGCGTCCTTTTCTTGAATTAAAGCGGTCAATTTTGCCATCTCTGCCAACCCATCACTTTTTCCATCCATTCTCTTGTGAGGGTTTGACATATCTTTCCATTTCTGTGCATATTTTGCTATTTTGGCTTGAGCAAGGAAGTTGCTCTGTATTAACCTTCATTCTTAGGAGTCTTTGTGAACAATGATCTGAATAAACCAAGGATGGCTGATTCATGGCACTATAGCTTAGATTTTGCACTTTCTTCCATGACTCAATTATGACATTGTACAAGAGGTAGCAACTAAAACCATCCCAAAGAAAAAGAAATGCAAGAAAGCAAAATGGCTGTCTGAGGAAGCTTTGCAAATAGCTGAGGAAAGGAGGGAAGTGAAAGGCAAGGGAGAAAAAAAAAGATACGCCCAATTGAATGCAGAATTCCAGAGAATAGCTAGAAGAGATAAGAATGCCTTCTTAAATGAACAGTGCAAAGAAATAGAAGAAAACAATAGAATAGGGAGGACCAGAGATCTTTTCAAGAAAATTGGAGAGATGAAGGAAACGTTTAATGCAAAAATGGGCATGATAAAGGACCAAAATGGCAGGGACCTAACAGAAGCAGAAGAGATTAAGAAGAGATGGCAAAATTACACAGAAGAACTATATGAGCTTAACGTCCCTGATAATCACAATGAGCTGGTCACTGACCTCGAGCCAGACTTCCTAGAATGTGAAGTGAAGTGGGCCTTAGAAAAGCTGAGCAACAACAAAGCTAGTGGAGGTGACAGTATTCCAGCTGAGCTATTCAAAATCTTAACAGACGATGCAGTAAAAGTGCTACACTCAATTTGCCAGCAAATTTGGAAAATTCAACAGTGGCCACAGGATTGGAAAAGATCAGTTTAAATTCCAATTCTAAAGAAAGGCAGTGCCAAAGAATGTTCAAACTATCGCAACATTGCACTCATTTCTCATGCTAGTAAAGTTATGCTTAAAATCCTACAAGCTAGACTCCAGCAGTATGTGGATCAAGAACTACCAGAAGTACAGGCAGGATTTCGAAGAGGCAGAGGAACTAGAGATCAAATTGCCAACATACGCTGGATCATGGAGAAAGCTAGAGAGTTCCAGAAAAACATCTACTTCTGCTTCATTGACTATGCTAAAGCCTTTGATTGTGTGGATCACAACAAACTGTGGCAAGTTCTTAAAGAGATGGGAGTACCAGACCATCTTATTTGTCTCTTGAGAAACCTATATGCGAGTCAAGAAGCAACAGTGAGAACTGGACACGGAACCACTTATTGGTTCAAAATTGGGAAAGGAGTCCGGCAAGGCTGTGTACTGTCGCCCTGCCTATTTAACTTATATGCAGAGCACATCATGAGAAAGGCAGGGCTAGATGAATCAAAAGTTGGAATTAAGATTGCCGGGAGAAATATCAACAACCTAAGATATGCAGATGATACCACTCTAATGGCAGAAAGTGAAGAAGAACTAAAGAGCCTCTTGTTGCGGGTGAAGAAGGAGAGTGCAAAAGTTGGGTTGAAACTTAACATTAAGAAAACCAAGATCATGGCATCCGGCCCTCTCAATTCCTGGCAAATAGATGGGGAAGAAATGGAGGTAGTGACAAATTTTATTTTCCTGGGCTCCAAGATCACTGCAGATGGGGATTGTAGCCAAGAAATTAAAAGATGCTTGCTCCTCGGAAGGAAAGCCATGGCGAATTTAGACAGCACACTAAAAAGCAGAGACATCACCCTGTCAACAAAAGTGCATATAGTCAAGGCTATGGTCTTCCCAGTTGCAATGTATGGCTGTGAAAGTTGGACCATAAGAAAGGCTGAGCGCCAAAGAATTGAGGCCTTTGAACTACGGTGCTGGAGAAGACTCCTGCAAGTCCCTTGGATTGCAAGGTGATCAAACCGGTCAGTCCTAGAGGAGATCAACCGTGACTGCTCTTTAGAAGGCCAGATCGTGAAGTGGAAACTCAAATACTTTGGCCACCTAATGAGAAGGAAGGACTCACTGGAGAAGAGCCTAATGCTGGGAAAGGTTGAGGGCAAGAGAAGAAGGGGACGACAGAGAACGAGGTGGCTGGATGGAGTCACCGAAGCAGTAGGCGTGAGCTTAAACGGATTCCAGAAGATGGTAGAGGACAGGAAGGCTTGGAGGAATGATGTCTATGGGGTCGCAATGGATCAGACACGACTTCGCAGCTAACACCACCACCACCAACAACACACACACACACACACACACACACACATATACACACATATACTGAGATGCATTTTAAGGTAAAATATATCTGGAAATATGACCTTTAAAAATACATTTTTGGAGAGAGAGAAACTATTAGCGGTGTATTCAAATATTCACATATAAAACTTCATGGAGAGAAGTTATGGATGAATACATGCAAATTTGATACCAACTGAAAGTAGAACGAGCTGTCTATTCCTATTCCAGTTAGATTTTTAATAAAAGATGAGCAGATAATTTTGGATTCATTAAAGATTAAATCATAAAACTCATTCTCTCCCACCTCCAACCCCAAAATCAGATCACAGACTATCTAGTTATTCTGTAGGCATATGCGTATTTTCATACTTTGCTTCCGCCATGGTTTACCATTTGCATTATTATTATTATTATTATTATTATTATTATTATTATTATTATTATTATTATTATTATTATTATTATTATTATTATTTTGTGATCATGTTTGTTTTACACACCATATAGAATCTCATGGGACTGAGGCCATCAATAATTAAAATAAACAACAATTTTCAGAATTAAAACTACAAGAACTGGCCTGGTGTTAGGTGAGAGGCGGGTTGTCACCACAGATGCCTTTTCCGATGTCATCCATCTTTGCCAATGTGGAATATCAAGGAAGCTTCTTAGCAGATATCACTTACCTGGGACATATTTTGGGGCTACCTATCCAAGTATCATGGCCTAAGCTGTTCAGAGCCATAAATATATATTTCGGAAGCCTTAACTAGTTAGTTGATAATCAGCTGATGCAGTTTCTTTAGGAATAGTTTCATACTGTCTGTAAGATCTGTTTCAGACAGCAAAATTATACACACACAATCTGCCCCAGCTAAATCCAGTTACTGGGTCATCTTCAAGGATAGGCCCACATAAGCTATGCAAAGACTACCAGGAAAGATGTCAACTACATAGTGACCCCCCATGTCCAGGAGAGGTTTGGTGGGCCAGCCATTGCTGGTCACCAGCATTCCAAGACTTGAGAAAATGTAGACTTTGAGTGACAGAACTGAGTGCCCAAAGCAGCAAATCTACAGGCGTTTTTCTTTAGATTGGCATCCCATTCAGGGTTAGAAATTTGCTGAATTCCCAGGCCCATGTTCCACCAATGCATAGTTCCTCTTCATTCTGAATTCGCACTGTTTATTGGCCCTTAACCAAGGTGGGAGTGTCCCAACAACAGTTCACCACTTACAGTTTGTGGGTACAGAACAGTTTTTCTTTGCAGATTTTGAGTTTAAATGATCTCTTCTTTACAATACAGCGACTTGTCCTTAGGATTTGTTCTAAATTCCTGTGGCTTTCTGACAGAGATGTAATCTGAATTATAAATAAATTGCCTTTTGCCTCCTGCGATGCTCTTAGCTAATGTGCTGTATTAGATGAAGTAGAATTTTTTTTTATTATTTTCAGAGGTCAGATTTGAACTCTTAAAAAAATATCTTCAGTTCTCAACAAGGTTGATGGACAGAAAACACTTACACACCTGAATACGTACGTCTTCTTGCAGGAACCTCAGAAAAATTCTCGTGTGCCTCTAAGGACTTTTCAAAAAAGCTGACACTGATTTGGTTTTGAATCAATTTGCTGAGCGTAGATAATTAACTTTTTTAAGGCTTTGAATACTGTAGTACACATCCTGTAAAACCATGTTTCCTCTTTTATATGATGGCATGCTGAGATAGTTAGGTTTACTATAATGTGTGTTAGGCCTGAGCTCATATAAAATGCAAGGTAAGGAAGGGCATTATGTATATCAGTGCAGGCATGCATGGCTCATAATAAAGGGATAAATGTCTAAATAACCAACACAATCTAATAGACAGTAAGAAAGGAAGAAGAAAAAAAAAGAGAAAGCAAAGAGAAAGTGAAAAGTGCAGGAAGAGAAGTTAAGGAACAATACAACAAAAAAAAAGAAAAAAGTATATTCTTCATAGCAGTTACAAGTACAAATATATTTTGACCTCTCTAAAGTTACATCATGACGCTCTTCTTTCTATAATCTGTTCTTCTGATCATCAAAACCACAAGTCACAAATTCATTTTTAAAATCTTTATGCAAAGAGTCCATAACAGGATTCCAGTCAGCAATAAATGTTGTAGATGGTGTATTTTCTCTAATCAAATAACTCATTTTATCCATTTCAGCAAAATTTGTCCACTACACCAACCATCTGTCCATAGCAGGTAGAGTTGAATCTGCCCATCTCTGGGAATATAATAATCTCGCTGCTGTGATCATATATTGAAATAATCTGCCATGGCTTTTTTTTCTAACTGTTTATCCATTAATCCTAAAAGGAAAAGTTCTGGATTCAATTGAATATTAATCTTTAAAATCCTCTGTATCAATGTAGTGTTTGGATCCAAATTTGTGTAGCTTTTTTACGAATCTGTCAAGCATAACAACCATCATTTTGTTCACCTTTTCAACATACATTAAATGTGTCTTTACACAATCAAGATGATTTCTCTGGCATGACGTACCAGCAATACATTTTATAAAAATTCTATTTTAGATCATAACACAATGTGAATTTCAACCCTTTTAACCACATATTTCCCCATTGACCCACTGGCATATTATAACCAAAATTCTAAGCACACTCCCCCATATATCCTTGTGTTTTTTTTCCTCTTGTACATTTTAGCAATTACACATTCGTCATCAGCACACAATTGTATTTCAAGTTCCGACTTACTTGGCTGTAAACTGTAAGTCCTTTTATCCATTTTAAACCTTTCCTGATAACTGTAAATAGGTGAAATGGCACTCCAGAGCATTTGGAAAAGCTTGTTAGCATGAGATCAAAGTGTTAATGCAGCTCTGGAAGGTTAATCCCACACTGCCAGACAACACAAAATGGAACAAAGCATCTTTCAACTGTTTTGCAAGACTTACTGTGTTCCCTGGCATTGGATGGAAAATATCAGATGGAAACACAAAGTTCCTATTAACTAATGTTTTGCAAAGGTGTTTTTTTAAAAAAAACAAAAAAACAAAAACCCATCATTGGAATGAACCTGCTGGAGCCTGACTTCATTGCAATGGACGCCAATTACATCTAAAATAGGGACATTCTGGAGCAAATAGACAAATTTCTCTACTACGCTAAACTGTTTACAAAAGATGGGAAGATGGAGACATTTTAAGATCTGTAAATGCCTGTGAAAAGAGGCAAAAATGTGCATAAAATCCTTTTGTTGTACGGAAGTGATGGAAAACTGGTTGTGGTGGAAGTTGCGTGTGGCAGAACAAGAAGAGGTAGGGTCACAAATGAATGGGTGATAATACAAAAGTTGAACAAGGTAGCCCTCAGTTCATAACCATTCATTTAGCAACTATGTAAACTTACAGTGGCACTGGAAAAAGTGAATTAACGACCAGTCCTCACAACAATGACTGTTGCAACATCCCCATGGTCACATGATCAAAATTAGGGCACTTGACAGCTGGCATGTATTAACGACAGCTGCAGCATCTCAGGGTCACGTGATTGCCACTATATTTATATATTATATTATATTATATTATATTATATTATATTATATTATATTATATTATATTATATTATATTATATTATATTATATTATATTATATTATATTATTATATTATATTATATTATATTATATTATATTATATTATATTATATTATATTATATTATATTATATTATATTATATTATATTATATTATATTATAATATTATATTATATTATATTATATTATTATATTATATTATATTATATTATAATATTATATTATATTATATTATATTATTATATTATATTATATTATATTATATTATATTATATTATATTATATTATATTATCATATCATATCATATTATATTATATTGAGGGACGCGGTGGCTCAGTGGGTTAGGACACTGAGCTTGTCGATCAGAAGGTCGGCAGTTTGGCGGTTCGAATCCCGAGTGCCGTGCAACAGAGTGAGCGCCTGTTACTCGTCCCAGCTTCTGCCAACCTAGCAGTTCGAAAGCACGTAAAAATGCAAGTAGAAAAATAGGGACCACTCCGGTGGGAAGGTAACAGCGTTCCGTGCGCCTTTGGCGTCTAGTCATGCCGGCCACATGACCATGGAGACGTCCTCGGACAAGCGCTGGCTCTTCGGCTTTGAAACGGAGATGAGCACCGGCCCCTAGAGTCGGAAACAACTAGCACACATGTGGGGGGGAACCTTTACCTTTAATATTATATTATATTATATTATATTATATTATATTATATTATATTATATTATATTATATTATATTATATTATATTATATTATATTATATTATATTATATTATATTATATTATTATATTATATTATATTATATTATATTATATTATTATATTATATTATATTATTATTATATTTATTATATTATTATATTATTATTATATATAAATCTGACAAGCAAAATCAATGGGGAAAGCTGGGTTCACCCAAACAGGTCATAAAATCAAGTCCAATTCACTTAACAATCACCTTGCTGAGCAACAAAACTCTGGTCCCAGTTGTGGTAAAGCAATGACTTCTGGTAGAGAAGACAAATGAGAACTGAATCCCCCCCCAAAAAAATGATGAATCTGTCAGAGAAAAAAAAAAGATGATGGTTGGGTCAAAAAAGAGGGTGAGAAGAAGCTTAGAGAACAAAAAGCAATGTACGAATTGTTATGGACTTCATCCCTCACTTTCCTTTGCTTAATCCTTTTCCTGTGCTTGGCATAAAGTTGCATTCCCTCCAATAAGAATAGCACGACGCACATGCATATGTGGCCGCTTGTAAACCGAGAGTTAATTCCAGCACAGAGCTGGCCCGTAATCCAATTCTCCTTTTCCAAAATCACGCTTTCAAGATGGATGGAGAATTCTGGAGCAGTACAACGTACAGCCTGTGTCTAAGTCCTTTCCAGTGATGGAGAGGGACCTTGAGAGGATATGTTGTTTGTTACATCAGATTCTTTTGGCCTGGGGAATGCCTTGGGGCTGATAGTAAGCAAAATTAAAATACGGCACTGTGCATAATAACACACGTTGAAAACGTGGAGACTGTCTCTCTGCTGATGCTGCCTTTACAAGAGAGCTTTTCCTACAGGTTTCTGGATATTCTCAGTGCTTGGATTTATCTCTGCACAGTTCTGAAAAATTTCATAAATCCTCCAAATAATACCGGAACTTTGAGTGCCAGCTGCTTTTCCAACATAACTTTCTTTAGCACTGCTGTAATTTTGATATTTGGCAATTCCAATAGCAAGACATATTCCCCTTAACCTTTTCATGTTCTTTAATAACTTTTTATTAGCACGCTGCCTACAAATATTCAGAACAGGCACTTGACCTATAATGAAGAATTCTCCAATATGTCTGGTATTAAAAATTGAGATTAATTAGGGCTATGCATAATAAATAACTTGACATAGATTTCATGCATGACTCCTTCCCTTGCATCCATTTCAGTTTTACTGAGATAATGAAAAAAGAAATGGGAGCATTGAGATTTCGCTCTGACCAATTGATTTTTAATGCTTTTTTTAAAAAAAATAATAAAAAAAATAAAATGCATTTCTTATTTGGTCATAATGACTTTATAGCCCACACCTATCAAATATCACAACTATTGTTTCCTTGGCATTAAACTCCCTTTTTTCCAATCCTGTAATCCCTTAATTCAGGGAAAAGTCCGGGCGACTGGATGGAGCTGAGCATTTACTGGCCAGACGCCTTTCCTGATGCCATGCGGAATTCGCAGCAGATATTTTTTCTCTGCACCCTAGGAGAGAGAAACATCTGCTGCTACTTAGGATTGAACTCTCAACATAAGTGTCATCACTAGGCCACTTGGCACTATCCCTGCAAAACGTTCAAATTGTCCTCTACAGCATGATGTCAACACTGCTAACGCCAAATGTTTTGCATTGACAACATGATGGAAATGTAGCCATCTTTTCCCGTTCACTTTTAGGGTTAGATGATGGGAGGGGGTGGGATGTGAATGAGAGTCCAGCTAGACATAACAACACTAAACCTAGCATGAGAATCAAGGTTACTGAGCCCAGAGCTGATAAAGAATTGGCGGGCTGGAGAGCTGGAGAGGAAGCCCACGCTTCAAACTAATTGGGGAATACGATTTATGACCGTTAATTGAAGGAGGGAATTGTGCTTTGATACTATGTGCCCAGAGGAGAGGAATTCAGTTTTTGGTTTCGACCATGTAGTGCCGATATTATGCTGCTCGGATAAAAGATCCTTTAAGGTAAACAATGCCTCGAAGTTCTTTTGAAGAGTTTCATCTGTCAGAAAACCATGACACATCCTTCCTAAGTGGAATTCTTACAAATTATTCTAGCCAATTCTCCCATTGACTCTCTGTAACATTAGCAGTGGTCAGAACTGGTAGTAATTGTAGGTCAAAATGTAAGGTGAATCTAGAAACTTTCACTAGAATGCAGTACATTCACTATAAATATCTTCTCTGACCTCACATTCCTCCAGATAATTTGATCTACAATTTCCAAAAGATCTTACAGCTTTTAAAAACTTCTAAGTCCTTTAGCTTGACCAGCTTGCGATCTCCAAGGGTCCTTAAGATCAAAATTATGCAGGAAGTGATTCCTTTGCTCTACAGAAATGAAGTTAGACTTTGAAGAAGGAAGATAGGAAGAAGACTTTGAACTTTGATGTTAGGCAGGGGTGTCAAACTCAATTTCATTGAGGGCTGCATCAGCATTGCGGTTGCCCTCAGGGGGCCAGGTGGGCATGGCCAGGGTGGGCATGGCCTACTGGGTGGATGTGGCTAGAGTGTGTATGGCCTACTGGGTGGGCATGGCCAGCTCTACATCGTTCGCATCAAGGGTGCCTATGGGGGCCTGGACAGGAGTGGGACAGATCTGAGGGTCTCTGGCAGAAGGAGGGTCTCTGGACTGGGGCCAAGGCAGTGGGGGCCGTTCCCTCACTGTTTCCAGGATGGCTTCGCGGGCCGCATGAAACCACTTTGTGGGCCGGATCCGGCCCCCGGGCCTTGTGTTTGACATGTCTGATGTAAGGGAAGGCTCCTGTGGATTGAACGTTGTGGATTGTCAAGAGAACAAACCAATGGATAATCAACCACATTGATCCAGAGTTCTCACTCTGTCCAGGCTGAAATTATCACATTTTGGAGTTATTATGTGAATACCTGTTCTCTAGAGAAATAAATATTGGGAAAGGTGGACAAAAATATATAAAAAGGAAAGCTATCAACAAGGCGAATGGAGTTCACCACAGTGGCAAGGGATGCACCTATTTCTGGACAGATCATCTTGGAGAAATTCTATACGGTTGCTAAAAGTTAACATCAAGTTGATGGCAGATAATCAATTAATCAATCCGTCATTCAATTAAATATCAGATGGGCAAAAAAACAACAACAGGAAAGGACAATCCGTCTCTTGGGTGTGTGGGCTTCCCCCAAAACATTTTTTTGACCTATTCAAGATAGGGGATGCTGGACTAAATAGGACACTTTGGTGTGACACAAAGCTGGTTATTCACCAATGGAGACAAGAGCTGATGCTGGTTTAATTCTGCTGGTGCATTGCTGTCTGTGCAAGCTGCTTGCTTTTCTGAAGAATACAGAAATTTGGGGAAGCACTTCCCGGTTGCTTCCCACACAATCTTTAGGAAGGATGCTCCTCCTTGCATGCCAATGGGTATCTAGAGGAGGTTGAGGAGGAAAAACCAGAAAGACTATGAAAACTGCCATGATACACCGTTAGGGAATAACAACCCAAAACTATGCTGGACAGGATTTAAACTTCTTCCACCTGTTCTATTGAGCATATACATCTTTCTATGGGATTTACAAATATTTGACCACATCCTGTCCTGTGGCAGTAACTGTACAGAATCTGTGAGGAGCGTCACTGCCTTTCAAACAGGATTGAGTCCCCAGGCAAGCCTTAGATGAGAGACTTCCTGTGCCTTTATGCCAACCTCTGTGTGAACTGCCAAGGCAAAGCTTTAAAGTGACACTTCAGCATGCAAAAGTTTAGATATCGTCTCCTTAGAGAGGGAGGATTGTTAAAAGCTTACCCACGTGCCAAAGAGACTCACATTTACAAACTTGTTGTCTTGCTGTCAACATGAAATGACTCATTTTCCCTCGTGCCTGTATTTGGTTTTTACGAGCTGCAAGGCAGACTCCATAACTGTGGGGGGAAAGAGTTAGAGACTTGCACTTCTGATAATATTTCAAGTCCAGCTTAAGGAAGTGGAAAGTTTCAGAGCTAGCATCTCAACAGCTTCTTTGAAGCACAGATGGTGGGGTGTGCCTTCCTGACGAAAGCGGTCTTTGCAAACATCTGAATGTCCGTGACTACATTTCCATCCTCCTGGGTTAGATCCAGGTGCATCCCAGAGTGTGCAGACCCTTTGCAGGTTGTAAATCTCAACTGTTTTCGTGGCTTCACATAGTGTGGTGGGATGGAGGGTTTGTTGTCACTGTGTGTTGGGGGGAGAGAGCACAGGGGGAGGCTCAGCTAATCTCAATGTACACAAGTTGTACTTTGACAATAAAAGGTTTATTATTTTATTTTTTTTTATTATTTTTTTTTTATTTTCCAGAGGGATCAGTAGACAAAACATGCCCTAGGCTTGTTGACTAGGACATATCTAGAGTGGAGGTAGGACTTCTCAATCCGTATTTTCTCCTGCTAATCCCTTTTAAAAACCTGACACGCCAGACACTGAACAGGCAAACTTTTTTTAACATTAAGCAAATGTCAACCATTGATTTTTTTTAAAAAAAATCTGATCAGCTTTCAGTTAACACCCATTACATTCTGTATTGCCCAGTCTTTTGCACATCTATTCAGAAATAAGTCCACATAAACTAAAATGATTTGGCTGTTTGATAAGTGGACCTTGGACTGTAGCATTAAGATGTAAAATCTGAGAATCCTTAAAATCTAATTTTCTGTTGTTCAGTCACTATGTCACCTCTGACTCTTCATCACCCCATGGACCACAGCATGCCAGCCCCACCCATCCTCCACTGTCTCCTGGAGTTTGCCCAAATTCATTTTCACTGGGTCAAAGACAACTATCTAACCATCTCACTCTCTTCTGCCCCCTTCCCCCTTTTGAACAGAATAGAGCTGGAAGGGACCTTGGAGGTCTTCTAGTCCAGCCCCCTGATCTGTTGTGATTCAGGGTCAGCCTGTGGGTTCGGCAGTTGGGTCGGACGACTCAGAGGAGGAGGAGGAGGGGGGTGTTGAAGAGCTTGATGAGAGCCCCCAGCCAGGCCCCTCTCATCTGGTCACGACGCAGACCCAGCTGCGTGAGCCTGACAGCGTGGATGAAGATGACCCACAGCTGGCCCTGTTCAAGGACGCCCGACGCAGGAGGCAGTCAGTCAGGAGTAAACAGAGGAAGGCAATGGGGCTCCTCGGAAGGAGGCAGAGAGAAGCCACGCCCTGAACTGTATTTAAGGGGGAATGCGTGGGAGGGCTGGTTTGCTGAAGGCAACTGCTTGAATAGTTCCTGTTTCATAGCTCCTGTTTCATGGTTGGTGTCTGTTTTATGTTAATAAATTTGGCAGGCTTTATTCCAGCCTCTTGCCATTTGTAAAGGGGTTGTCCCTGCCTTTTCTGCAGGGCCGGTAGCAGGCTGGTACAGAACATGATCAAGCAGGAGGACCTCTACCATCTCATGAGGGTCTTGTCCTCTCTTCTCGTTTGATGGCCAAAGTATTTGAGCTTTGCCTTCTGTATCCATCCAAAGAAGAGTCAGGGTTGATTTCTTTTAGGATAAAATTTACTACTCTCAGAATAATTGAACATCTCATTTCCCAGCCTGAAATTTGTGGTTTTTGTTCTTATTTTTCCAAGAATGTAAGCTACACCGTTGGAGAGGAGCTGCAAACTATGGGTGAACTCAAATATAAGCAATGGCTTAATATCGGAAAGGTTATTAGTTTGTATCCTGATGCAGCAATAACTTGTGTTAAAGGATTTGTATAATTAGCGCTGATTGTAGGGATGCTTTGGATGGGAACTCTGTACCCTATATATGAATCTCTCGGATTCAATAGTGTTCTGTTGCAGTTCTTTTTAATTGTGTCCCACCCCACCACCATTTGCAAACTTTAAAAGACCATGTAAATACGTGTTTTTTCCCCCCAGGCATATTTCTTATTATTTCAGTGATAAAGCTTTTCCTTCTGAGGGTAATCTCTTTCTGAGCCAGCCATTCTTTTTCTGGATGGATCGGATTCTACTTTCCATAATCTGGGAAGTATCTGTGAAAAGCTGCCATTTTGCAGCAGTTCTTTTCTTTCAAAAGGAGAACATTATTTTTCTGGAAGCGTCTGACTCTGAATAGAACACAGTCAACCTGTCACTTCAGCTCAGTGTTGTCGGGGCTGTGAAGCCATTCCATTATATCCCTAAGATGCTTAAACATTGTCGGCTGGTTTATTATTCCAAGTACCTGGACAGATTAAGTTCTTCCTCTGTTTTATTTTTACACACAGAAGTTGCCTGCAGCGCATTCTGCCAGACAGGGAAAAAAAATGACTTTGTCACGACCTCTCCTCTGGTAGCTAAGGTGGGAGTAGATCACAAAGGGATCAGGTATGCCTTGAATTTCAACTTCTGTGCCTTCTCTCTCCCTCGTCTGAGGCAGGATGAAAAGAATGTGTAGTTGTGTAATGTGTACCGAGCTACACAAACTCAACCAAGGTGACTGCTAATGTGCTTTGACACACAGAGACCTATCACAGAGACCTGCAATTTGAAAGGAAGAGGCCAACATTAGTCCCACAAAAGGAGATGCAGCATTTTGCTGGCGATTGAATACCAATGATTGTGTTATCTTCCGTGTAATCAACTTGACTGTTTCATAACCTCTAGGAAGCATCTGTAGATCTGCCCCGGGGTCTTCCACCTTGTCCTTTGTAAAGTGCCACAGGTGGCCCTTGACGTACGACTGTAATGGGGACCTGAATTTTCATTGTAAATCATTACAATGATAAGTTGAGGCACCCATGGAACCAACTTGATTTTATGACCTTTTGGGGCATAAAATGAACATGGTGGCTATCAATGAATCAGTACCCTCCTATAGGTATGTTTTGTCAGAAACTAGGAGAAAAGGCAAAAGGGTTCTAAGTCTCATCACGTGACCACAGACCACTACAACCGGCCCTTAAGGAGAGCTGATTGCCAGAGGACCCAAAATGTGGTCACCATCGGAACTCCAGAACTGAGTTGTAACTTTTGGAGGGATCTGTTGTAACATTGAACATTCCCTGAATGAGGGCTACCTTCATGAGATTTAAGATAAGATAATCTTTATTGTCATTTTTTACTGTGGGCACAATGGCACAAATCAAAAGTGAAATTTAGTTGCCCGCTCTCAAAGTGAAACACATACATGACACACACCTAAAACATACCATATACAACATATCTATAGACCCACACCTCTACATATACATAACAAAAAATATTAAACACTGCCCATCTTGAATATAGGGACGCAGTGGCTCAGTGGGTTAGGACGCTGAGCTTGTCGATCAGAAGGTCGGCAGGTTGGCGGTTCGAATCCCGAGTGCCGCATAACAGAGTGAGCGCCTGTTACTCATCCCAGCTTCTGCCAACCTAGCAGTTCGAAAGCACGTAAAAATGCAAGTAGAAAAATAGGGACCACCACGGTGGGAAGGTAACAGCGTTCTGTGCGCCTTTGGCGTCTAGTCACGCCGGCCACATGACCACAGAGACGTCCTCGGACAAGCACTGGCTCTTCGGCTTTGAAACAGAGATGAACACCGCCCCCTAGAGTCGGAAACGACTAGCATGCATGTGCGGGGGAACCTTTACCTTTACCTTATCTTGAATATATACTGTAACGGAAGGAGGAAGCCTGAGAGTTCACAAGGTTAATGCTGTAGGGAATGAAACTTATGAAATTTATTCATATAGCACAGCCAAACATTGTGGAGTTCTGGGTGCTTTCTGAGCTTGGTTGTTTGCTGGCAGAATAGCAAAATAACAGAGTCAGAAGGGACCTTGGAGGTCTTCCAGTCCAATCCCTGTTCAAGCAGGAGTCCCTAAACCGTTCTGGTCAAATGGCTGTCTAATCTCTTCTTGCAAACCTCCAGTGTTGGAGCACCCACAACTTCTGGTGGCAAGCTGTTCCACTGGTTAATTGTTCTAACTGCCAGGGAATTTCTCCTTTGTTCTAGGTCGGTTCTCTCTCCTTGATTCGTTTCCATCTGTCACTTCTTGTCCTGTCTTCAGATGTTCTAGCTAGGTAACATTGTCAGAATCCTTATCACCGTCAAAGAGCACCGACAACTTCACAGTTCAACCCTGAGTTAAGAGAGTCTCTTTTCTTGGTGCCAAAACATTATATGACAGCAGAATATTATAGGAAATAATTCCCACAAATAATTTTCCTGCCCTCCCACTCATCCACATAGCACCCCCAGAGTTGACTTTGCCACATCCCACTTTAGAAAGACTAGACTCAGCTATAAATAAAATGGACAGGTCCATTTTCTGTAATAGAGGTAGGACATCCTGCCACCTATGCTTTTTTTCAGAAACAAAGAAACAAACAGAGAAGGTATACATTAGGAGCCCACTGATGTTTGCAACCCGCATGGAATCTAATATATTCATCCTGTTTTTCCTCCCTTCTCAAACGTGATTTCTCTGAGCAATCTTTCTGGCTTGTCATTCTGCAGCTAGGGAAGGAAGGAAGCCATACTCCACTGCAGGAATTCATCTCAGAATCCGTTTGATCACACACACACACACACACACACACACACACATACACACACACACACACACACAAAACACCCCAGAGCATATGGGAGGGAGTGACCCACTTCGAAATAAGCTTGGAATTATCTCATGGGGAAGCATGGCTTTCAAGGAAAGATTGATGTCTTTGAGAGTTTTTTGGTGGGCTAGCTGTAATCCAAATATATATTTTTTCCCCCTGAATTGTTGGTCATTGCCAATATGGGCCTGTGGGAGGACAATTAGCAATTAAAAATCATAATCATAATCATAATAGTAAAGTTCGAAGGGACCTTGGAGGTCATCTAGTTCAACCTCCTGCTCAGGCAGGAAACCCTATACCATTTCAGACAAATGGCTGTTCAGTCTCTTCTTAAAAACTTCCAGTGTTGGAGCATTCACAGCTTCTGGAGGCAGGTTGTTCCACTGATTAATTGTCCTCACTGTTAGGAAGTTTCTCCTTAGTTCTAGGTTGCTTCTCTCCTTGATTAGTTTCCATCCATTGCTTCTTGTCCTGCCCTCAGGTGCTTTGGAGAATAGTTTGACTCCCTCTTCTTTGGGGCAGCCCCTGAGATATTGGAACACTGCTATCATGTCACCCCTAGTCCTTCTCTTCATTAAACTAGACATACCCAATTCCAGCAACCATTCCCTATATGTTTTAGCCTCCAGACCTCTAATCATCTTTGTTGCTCTTCTCTGTGTTTTTTCCAGAGTCTCAACATCTTTTTTACATCGTGGTGAGCAAAACTGGATGCAGTATTCCAAGTGTGGCCTTACCAAGGCATTGTAAAGTGGTACTAACACTTCACGTTGTCAGGACCCACCTCAATCCACATCTTAGGAAATAAGAACTCTTGGATGCAAGTTTGTCCAAAAGGAAAAGTTTACTAGGATGAGATTGATTGTGGCAATACAAGACGGGATCTAACAGAGTTACATTTCAATCCTATATAAAGCATTCCCATTTCAGCCCCCTCCCCTCATCCATTTGGTCAGGCTCACATCATCCACTTAGGTGTCAGGCCCCTCCATGGGAAAGGGAACTCTCCTTGTTTTTATTGTTTTTGCTTCTTCCTCTCAGTTGCAAATGGAGATGCAGCCCAGATCTCTCTCTCTCCCCACATTCCCCCCAGATCAAAAGCCCCCCTGGTCTTCGAAACACAGCCCACTGCAATCTGAGTAACCATCCTCTGCCCCCCCCCTTGGAGAGATGGCAGATTCCCCAGAATAAACACAATATTCTACCCATACATTTATGAAATGTGATATAAATGGATTCTGACACACATGATCTTGATTCTATCTCTCTGTTAATTCAGCCTAGCACTGTGTTGGCTTTTTTGGCAGCTGCAGCACACTGCTGGCTCATATTTAAGTGATTGTCCACTAGGAGTCCGAGATCCCTCTCACAGTTACTACTATTTATGATGCCTGAAATACCTTTTTATCCTATTCAGGTTTGCCATCTGTTTGTGGTTGCTTCACCCACCTTTCTGTGTGTCCCATAATATATTTTTTAAAAGTTTTGGTTGGTAGAAACAGATGACAGAGCCTTTGCTGGGGAACACATTCCCTAAATAATTTCTGAGAGCATGTTCAGTGTTTCATTTTTGGCAGGCTTTCGCAAAACTTTTTCAATCTTCTCAGTTTTAATATTATTGCCCCCACCATCTGTATTTTTTTTTACAGGATTGTCGTTGCTTTTAATTTTCCCATCTGTGATGTTTAAAGTTTGTAAGTTGTAATTTACCTTGTGAGTTTTCCAGACTGCTTTGGAAATCCTTTTCTAAATAAATAAATAAATAAATAAATAAATAAATAAATAAATAAATAAATAAATAAATAAATAAATAAATAAATAAATAAATAAATAAATAAATAAATAAATGTGTACTTTTCTTATTGCGATCAACATCTGAACAATGGTATATTTTCTTTCTTTTCACTGTATATTTTTAATGCATTGGACTCTGGAGACACAATACAGTCATTCTTCCCCATGCATATGGTATCATCATCATCATCATCATCATCATCATCATCATCATCATCATCATCATCATCCATCTTGCTCAGGAGTTAAGATGGTGGCGCCTGGATCGTCTGTGGCTGCGTTGGCTCTCGAAGGTGAAAAGTTTTTGGAAGAATATAAGGGATATAGGCCACGTGATCGGGAAGGTTTTAATGTGTTTGAGCAACGTGGTGGAACTAAAGTAACGTACGAGCGACAATCTTTGCTGGCATGGCGAGTTTCTAGCTGTCTTGAAACATTGGCACTGTTTGAAATTGTTCTGCCGGCAGCAAGATCTGACTACTGGCCCAGCAATGGATTCTATTGCAAATCGGGGCTGTTTCCAAAGGTGGCAGAGGAGGAGAGGTCCCGGGGCTTGTGGAACGAAGGAACTGGATGAGGCCGTCGGCAGGCCCAGAGGAAGAGAGAGAGGCTTTCGGAGGAGTTGGAGGCGGTGGCAGCGTGCTCCAGGGGCGAAAAGCAGCGAGGGCCCTTTAAGGAAAAGGTGGAAGAGACAGGATCAGAAAAAGGAGAAGAGGCGAGGTTGTCGTGCAGGAATACAAGCTAATTTGAGGGCTAATCCACCTGGAGCTCCGTCTCCATCTGTCCTGTTTGCCACCATTCGCTGCCTAGAGACTTAAATGGATGGTGTGAAACTTGAGCTGGCCACGAAGAAGGAGTCTATATTGGAGGTGGTGACCCTTTGAGAGCTGCGTGCAATGAAATTTCATTTTGATGTATGCTGATTGGTGTACATTCAAAGTGACCATCACCATCATCACCATTGTATGTCCACTGCAGGATAAAAGCCTCTTCCAACCAATATGGTCCTGAGTTTTTTTCACCAGTTGAGCCAGCCGTACTGTGGATGTCGTCGCTCCATCTTGTTTTAGGTCTCTTTCATGGACACCTTTTATCAAGCGGGATCCATTCCATGACTGCCTTGATCTGCCTCCCCTCAGTTCTTCTTGCTATGTGACCAGACCATTTCCATTTCAGTTCTTTTACTCTCTTGATGATACTTTCATTTGTTCTCTAATCCATGCGCGGGTCTTTCTGTCTTGTCTTATAATGCCAAGCGTGCTGCTTTCCATGCACCACTCCTAGCTTTTCACTATGAAAAGGCATTTGACTTAGTATCCCAGCAAGCAATAATTAATGCATTGCTCAACCAAGGCATAGACACTGCCTGCATAAACTTACGACAATCAATATGTATGAAAAAAAAACAAAAGTGGTGACAATTTGCCTTAATGATTTTAAAGTGGAAATCAACATAGAACGAGGAGTGTGACAAAGCGATACAATATCGCCTATCCTTTTCACACCCTGCCTTTCGCAAACTAGACTGGGCAAAAGATGGAATAAAAATAAATGGCATCTATTTAAATCACTTTGCAGATGATGATGTCCTCTCCTCAAAAGACCCAGAAGAGACACATACAAGAGCATACGGTTGAAAGTTCAACATTTACCAATCAACCTCATCATTCCACTCTATTTCTAAAAAGTCCCATCATTTATTTTATTTCCAGCGATCCTTCCTTTCCTCCCTCTCCTGGTATAATGGCTCCATAACCCTGTCAGTTAATAACATATCCTTCATTAAAGACAAATATCTCTGTTGACAACATTGAGTGAAGGCATCTCAGATCTCTATCCACAGTTTCTCCTTTCTTTCTCTTTTCTCTTGGTGGAAGATGATTTAAAAAAAACAGAACTCCTTTCTTGTTCTCCATTACAACAGGTGTTGAAAAGATCATTTCCTGTATATTGTAACTGCTTTTCCTATAATTGACTAAGGAACAGTGAAATGATTTCTTTAATCTTGCGTCATTACTTCTGACTTTCCATAAGGTGGCTCAAACCTGACTGGGGACCCACGTACTGGCAAACCAATAAGTTGAGCCCTGTCAGGTCCCACCCCAAACCACGTCTTAGGAAAGAAAGAACTCTTGGAGACAGAATTGTCCAAAAAGGAACTTTTTACTAAAACATGATTGTCAGTGGAAAATCTAGACAGGATCTGAAGACAGTGTTACAGGTTGGTACTTTTAAAGTGTCCCCGAGTGAAACCCCCCTCCCCTCAGTCCATTTGGCCAGTCCCGGATCAATTAAGATTCAGGTGTCAAAACCTTCCAAGGGAAAAGGGATCTTCCATGCCTTTAGGACATTTCCTTCCTCCCTTTCAGATTCCAATCGGAGATACAAACCAGATCTCCCCCCTCCCTTTCTTTGTTCTTCTCAGTTCAAAGGTTCTTCCCCTGGTCTAATGACGGCCTCCAGGCAGGCTGAAATAAACACCCTTGCAACAAATGGATGAGGATGGACAACTAACATCTTCTCTTCTCCTCCTTGGGAATGGCAGAATCCAGTGAGGGATGTAAGATTTTAGAACATACAGATAGGGATTTATGAATGGGATATAAATGTATTCTGACAAGCCCATTATTTTTTAAGACCCCTTTGTCCGTGATATTTTAGCTGATTTTATAGTTTTTAATCATTGTTATCTGTGAACTATTGTTTTTTAAACTTTGTTGTACTTGTTGTCACTTGTTTTGTGAGATGGAGAGAGAGAGAGAGAGAGAGAGAGAGAGAGAGAGAGAGAGAGAGAGAGAGAGAGAGAGAGAGAGAGAGAGAGAGAGAGAGAGAATTCCTTCTTATATTTGAAAGGTTTCATAGAATGTAACATCTTTCAAAATGATAGTTCCACGTCCATTGTAGCTTAAGCATTGTGTTAGCTACAATGATTGTAACAACACAAACGGATAGGTAATTAATTTAGCACTACATAGAATGTATGCTTCTTTTAGGAAGTACAAAACATGTGGGCAGCACTGTTGATAATAAGTGAGATAAACAAATAATACACAAAGGGCTGTCATCCACAGTGGGGGAAAACAACCTTTGTTTAGAATTTGGAAATCTCCCTCTCTGTCTCCAAAGAACAGAGAGGTTTGGGGATGGGAAAGGTGATGCATTAGTTTGGGAATGAGAAAGGATAGACTGAAAGAGAGATGTAACTTAGAACTAAGGAGAAAATTCCTGATGGGTAGAACAATTAATCAATGGTATAGCTTGCCACCTGGACTTATGGGTGCTACAAATTCTTGGGTGTGCAGCTAACAAGTAGGCTGGCTTGGTTGCTCAACAGCGAGACACTGTGGCGCCTGCATTTTCTGCGTCGCATGAGAAAAGCTCATCTTCCTTCCCCTGTCCTGACCACTTTCTACAGGGGAACGATGGAGAGCATCCTGTCATACAGCATCACAGTCTGGTTTGGAAGCATCCCTGCTTCAGACAGGATGGCAGTGCAGAGAGTGGTGAGGATGGCCAAAAAGATCATTGGCAGTTCCCTCCCTCCCATCCAGGACATAGCACAGAAGCGCTGCTTGAACAGGATCCATAAGATTATCTGGGACGCTACTCATCTTCTTCACGACCTGTTTTCCTTGTTACCTTCTGGGAGGAGAGGGCTTCGTGGTATCCACAGCAGAACATCCAGATTCAGCCAGTTTCATTCCATGCAGCATTAACCTTGTGAACTCTTAGGCTTCCTCCTCCCATTATATATTCAAGTTGGACAGTATTTAATATTTTATTGTTATGTAGGGGTGTGGGTCTATACATATGTTGTATATAATATGTTTTAGGTATGTGTCATGTATGAGCTTCACTTTGAGAGTGGGAAACTAAATTTCATTTTTGATGTGTGCCGTTGTGCCCACAGTAAAAAAATGACAATAAAGGTTATCTTATCTTATCTTATCTTATCTTATCTTATCTTATCTTATCTTATCTTATCTTATCTTATCTTATCATCTTATCTTATCTTATCTTATCTTATCTTATCCTCTTCTCTTCTCTTCTCTTCTCTTCTCTTCTCTTCTCTTCTCTTCTCTTCTCTTCTCTTCTCTTCTCTTCTCTTCTCTTCTCTTCTCTTCTCGTATCTTATCTTCTTATCTTCTCTTCTCTTCTCGTATCTTATCTTCTTCTCTTCTCTTCTCTTCTCTTCTCTTCTTTTCTCTTCTCTTCTCTTCTCTTCTCTTCTCTTCTCTTCTCTTCTCTTCTCTTCTCTTCTCTTATCTTATCTTATCTTATCTTATCTTATCTTATCTTATCTTATCATCTTCTTTAAAATAGACTGGGCAACCATTAGATTGGGATGGTACAAGGTTTCCTGCCTTGACTAGAAGACCTCTGAGGTCCCTTTCAGTCATATGATTCCATGATTCTATGATTATTTAGAGGCAAAAAGAGCACGGATGTTGCGGCATCTGCTCAACAGGAAAGCTTGAGTAGCATTGCCATGACAGAGCTGATCTAATCATATCTCTGGCATGGAGGAATATGAAGCTTTATTGACAGCCGAAGCAAAATAGTGGCCTCTTTTATGATTATCTTTAGCTGCAGAACGATGGGCATTTGGTTAGTTGTTATGGAAATTGCCTTGCGAAGCACATAGAAAGGCTTGAAATTAAGTACTTGGCATGAAAAATGAAACCCTCTGCACACCCACTGTTTATATGTGGCATTAGTATTTTTAATTGCACCACGGGAAAAGATATCCACCACATGGTATGAATGCGTAAAGAAGCAACGTTAAAAAGAAGAATCGTAGTTCAGTTGGAGAGAACTACCAAGTCCCAATTGTGTTATTGCTGGCTTGTTTACACCTTTGGTTTTCTTTTTTCTTTTTCTTTTTTTCCTCTTTCCCCTTGCAAATCTCAGTTGACTCATCCATTTGCCTGTCTTCCATCATCCCATCCATTGTCTTGTCCATATCTTGAAGATTCTCCTGTCCAAAGGCATGTTGTTGTTATTGTTGTTGCTGTTGCTGTTCTTCTTCTTCTTCTTCTTCTTCTTCTTCTTCTTCTTCTTCTTCTTCTTCTTCTTCTTCTTCTTCTTCTTCTTCTTCTTCTTCTCCTCCTCCTCCTCCTCCTCCTCCTCCTCCTCCTCCTCCTCCTCCTCCTCCTCCTCCTCCCAAATGCATTCTCAGCTTGAGCTGTATTTAGATGTATATCTTTTGTCATTCACTTTATTTTCACATATCATTTGGTGAACCTGCTTTACGTACTTATCTGCTATAATTAAAACAAAATTTGGAAAGACAGTTTGCCTTGATTACTCTTGCTAATCTCCCTAACCTCCTGGCACCTAATTTTGGTTGTGCACTCAGAAAAAGGTGAAGCAATATTATATAAGTCATTAGTGCCATCCTGGGCCTGGCTTTATCTCTACCATCTATTCCCTTCCATCACAAATGATGTTTCACCCTTATTTCTAATTGATACTTAGAATAAATGGGATTTACCTTTGAGGAGATTTGTCTCTTTTTTTCCTGTGTCTCAATCTAGAGTGTTTCTTAGCTTGGATTGGAGTCTTCTAGATATGTTGGACTTCAATGCTGATCATCAAGGACAGCATGGCTATTTGGGAATGAATTAGCAGCTCATGAAAAAAAGGGGACTGTTCTTTATCCCAGCCTACATGAGTCCTTGTTGTGCTCACAAGGAGAAACCCCTCTTCCAAGAAACAGGCAGGAACCGCAAGAAAAAAACAACCCCTTTTATTCTCACAGACCCGAGTCAATGTCCAAGGCAAACAAACACAGTCCACAGAAACTCGATCCTCAACCTGAACGGTTGCCTTTGGCAACCAGCACCTCCCACACCTTCCTTTTTATAATTCAGCCAGGTTGTGGCTTCCTAATGCCTTCTCCTTTGCCTTTGGAGCCACCCCATTGTGTTGCTCTGTCCTACTTGCTTCTCTTGCCTGCGCTTTTGTGCATCCTGGATTTGTCCCAACTGTTCTTCATCACTGTCCAACTCAGGCTCCCAGTACAGCCGCGTCTCAGCCTGAGCGTGAGTAGAGGGGCCAGGCTCCTCAT
Source organism: Vipera berus (assembly GCF_964194415.1). NCBI lineage: Eukaryota > Metazoa > Chordata > Lepidosauria > Squamata > Viperidae > Vipera > Vipera berus. Next base: position 96,916,576 of record NC_138207.1, on the reverse strand, counting down.
CCGACTGTACGTCTTGGAGCTGCTCAGAGCCTTCCTCTGACTCTGATGTCACTCCAGGCCCCTCCTCCTCCTCTGATTCCTCAGAGTAAGCTGCTGGATCGACTGGCTGGTGAGGAAACACAACAGGGAGAGTCTTTGATCATGTGCTTGCATACAGGGCTAATAAAGTTCCTAAGAACCTTTAGAACAAATATGGCTATGGGTCTGTAATAATGATAAAGCCTCTTGTTCAAAGTCTCCTAAAAAACGAATGAAGGAATTTGCTGTGTTTTAATTTTTTCTGCTTACACTATTTGTAGGCTGCCACAGACACTGAGCAGTGTTTCTGCACAACAACGCAAATGGAGTTGCAATGTGATCCTTCACCATCCCTATCTTTTAAATTATTATTATGTTGTTTTGCTTTGTCCTGCTACCATTGATTTGGATTTCTTGAGTTATTCTAAGTGCGGATATTATGGTCCTTGAGCACAGGATGTTTACTTTTTTTTACTATTATTTTGCATTTTCATATCATGGAGAGCTTATTATATTTATTTTTCATTTTCTTAATTACGACTTATTTTGTTGCGTGCTGTTAGGAATAAGAATGATTCACAAATAAGGGACGTAATAAAAGCGAAATAAGAAAACAATACAATCCAGATACTTAACAACAGTCCATTTAGTAACCATTTGAAGTTTCAACGGCACCAAAAAAAAGTGACTTATGACCATTTTTCACATTTACAACTGTTGCAGCATCCCCGTGGGTCACACAATCAAAATTCAGACTCTTGGCAACTGACTCATATTTATGATGGTTGCAGTGCCCCTAGGTCATGTGATCCTCTTTTGTGACCTTCTGACAAGCAAAGTAAATGGGAAGCCAGATTCACTTAACAATCATGTTACTAACTTAACAACGGTGGCAAGAAAGGTCATAAAATGGTACAAAGTTCACTTAACAAATGGCTTGCTTAGCAACAGAAATTTGGGGCTCAGTTGTGGTTGTAACTCAAGGACTACTTGTGCGGGCACAGAGGAACTCACATCACGTGTCTGAAGGACATGGTAGAGCAACCCTAAAGAGGCAGGCCTGGGAATGTTCTTCATAACCTCCCAGCTCAGCTCAGGAGGCTGAGGACAACCCAAAGAGGAGATGTTCAGGAGGCTTCAGAACAAGCTAAGAAACCAGGAGAAGAAGATGGAGATTGATGCTACTTCACGATAGGGAGGAGTGTAAATGCCCAGACAGAACAACCCAAGGAGGAGATGTTCAGGAGGCTTCAGAACAAGCTAAGAAACCAGGAGAAGAAGATGGAGATTGATGCTACTTCACGATAGGGAGGAGTGTAAATGCCCAGACAGAACAACCCAAGGAGGAGATGTTCAGGAGGCTTCAGAACAAGCTAAGAAACCAGGAGAAGAAGATGGAGATTGATGCTACTTCACGATAGGGAGGAGTCTAAATGCCCAGACAGAACAACCCAAGGAGGAGATGTTCAGGAGGCTTCAGAACAAGCTAAGAAACCAGGAGAAGAAGATGGAGATTGATGCTACTTCACGATAGGGAGGAGTCTAAATGCCCAGACAGAACAACCCAAGGAGGAGATGTTCAGGAGGCTTCAGAACAAGCTAAGAAACCAGGAGAAGAAGATGGAGATTGATGCTACTTCACGATAGGGAGGAGTGTAAATGCCCAGACAGAACAACCCAAGGAGGAGATGTTCAGGAGGCTTCAGAACAAGCTAAGAAACCAGGAGAAGAAGATGGAGATTGATGCTACTTCACGATAGGGAGGAGTGTAAATGCCCAGACAGAACAACCCAAGGAGGAGATGTTCAGGAGGCTTCAGAACAAGCTAAGAAACCAGGAGAAGAAGATGGAGATTGATGCTACTTCACGATAGGGAGGAGTCTAAATGCCCAGACAGAACAACCCAAGGAGGAGATGTTCAGGAGGCTTCAGAACAAGCTAAGAAACCAGGAGAAGAAGATGGAGATTGATGCTACTTCACGATAGGGAGGAGTCTAAATGCCCAGACAGAACAACCCAAGGAGGAGATGTTCAGGAGGCTTCAGAACAAGCTAAGAAACCAGGAGAAGAAGATGGAGATTGATGCTACTTCACGATAGGGAGGAGTCTAAATGCCCAGACAGAACAACCCAAGGAGGAGATGTTCAGGAGGCTTCAGAACAAGCTAAGAAACCAGGAGAAGAAGATGGAGATTGATGCTACTTCACGATAGGGAGGAGTCTAAATGCCCAGACAGAACAACCCAAGGAGGAGATGTTCAGGAGGCTTCAGAACAAGCTAAGAAACCAGGAGAAGAAGATGGAGATTGATGCTACTTCACGATAGGGAGGAGTCTAAATGCCCAGACAGAACAACCCAAGGAGGAGATGTTCAGGAGGCTTCAGAACAAGCTAAGAAACCAGGAGAAGAAGATGGAGATTAATGCTACTTCACAATAGGGAGGAGTCTAAATGCCCAGCCAGACATGTTGTGCTATTTAGCAAGAGAGTCTGGGTCCTTAGCACTGTGGCCTTTTTGAGGGACTGGTTGCTAAAGAGCTCTTGACTGGAAAGCCACATTGATGACAGATATTTTCAGGGAGTTTGTCCCCAGAGTCAGATAAACCTCCTTAAGTGCTCACTTACCCAGTTCTCTCCTTCCATCTTTACGACCCGGAGTGGTTGCTGGCAGCTCTTTTTCATTATGCGCTTCTAGGCCTGGAGAATGAGCTTCAGTGACTAATCTGGATAAACATCAAACGTGTTTTTCCCTGAGTTTTCAGCTTGATTAAATCCAGGACTGGGGGAACTTACGCAATCGTACCAAAGGAAGGGAAATTAGCTGGAAACATATTCTAAGTGTTGGGTTGTCTTTAAAAATACACCTCTGAGTCAGCCATAGAGATTCCATCAGAATTAAAGAGGAAAGCATAGGAATTGAAGCAATTTTTTTTTAAAAAAGTGTGAATTTCCCTGGTTTGGCCAAATGTAACCCGGGACACTCAACAGGGCTACTGATGATTTCCCTGATAAATGAAGACAAGATGAGTTGGATAGAGGTAAAGCCAAATAAATAAATAAAAAAGTTTGAACGCAATATAACACGTATAAAGAAAAAAAAATACTGCAAGGGAAACCAAAAAAAAAGCAAATAAATAAAACCACTATCATTTATTCAAAGGCAATTTCTTTACTTTGACTGGTGCTGAGAAAGATGTCAGCAAGTTTTAGACCTGGATTGCATCCGTTATCTAAAACTGCTGTAGGTGCATTGGATATGACATGGAAAGTGCACACTTCAGTTTTTAAAACATCTACAGAACAAATTCTGGATGAGAAATCTCTTGCATTCACCGATAATTTGCATCTGGATATGAATAAACAAAATTACTTTTTATTAATGGCATGGCTTGTAGATGAAAAAAAAAATCTTCTCTGGGGTGACTTTACTAAAATATTTTTTTGACTGTGATGTTGGCAGACTGCGTGTTTTCTTTCTTCAAATTATTTTTTAATGTCCGGAAACTTTAGTACACTATTGATTTCTTAAAATAATACAACTGGTTATTCAGTATTGTGGAGTATTTTAGTGTCTTTTAAACACGTAGAGGCTAAAACTGTTTAGAGTGTAGGAGATCTTTTGAAAAGCCTCAAGATGTAAAGAATGTGCAGCAAAGACGTTTTAATGGGAAGCATCAGAAATACCTTTACTTTCTTAGGGAAAGATATTTTTACCTCTTTACTTTCTTATGTATCTTTTCAGATACTTTGGAAAGCAAGCATTATTATGCTACATTAAACCAAGTCTACCTTGTCTGGAAGGTTTTTAGGTCCACATGGGGCCAACAATTGTTTCTGGAAATTCGCAACCTTTGACATAATGTCCTCTACTGTGGCTTCCTCAATTGGATTTCAGTTCCCCAAATCCTCAATCATTCAGCCAACTTCAGGTCCTTCTGGTGAAACCATGAGCATCAATAGTGAGTGATTATACTTACTGGGTTTAATGATTAGTTTTTGCCTTCTCTCTACATTCGTAGATTCAGAAAGGTGAGATAACTCATTGCAGAAAAAATTGAAGCTCGTCATACAAGATTTTCCATTTAATAAGGTCACAAATCCTACTGTTATGTATCTCAGACCCATGTCTCTTTCTACAGCTTTTTTTTTTGAGTCAATAGGCTACAGTTACTCTTTTTTCAGATTTGTCCCTTGTCTTCAAAACAATTTTCTCTGGGGTTAAAATGGGAGATTCCCACCATCTCTGGCACATAATAGCCATCATATCACTGTGAGTTAAAAGAAGAACAAAATCTGCTTTAATACCATTTATACTGAAATGATTAACCCTATGAATGAAAGCACTATCACAAAACCGTAATTCAAAATATGGAAATCATAAATTGAGGTCTAAGTTACTCAGTGTTGTCTCCCTTTGACTATTAAAGTACAAGATCTTGATATTTAAAATAAAACATTGTCAGAGGCATAACTTAAATTACATTTTAGCTTTTCTTTAGAAACAAAAACAATATTAAGAATGTTGTAGCCAAGTGTTTCTATTTAGTTTACTAAATAAAGGTGTTACTAAAATTTCCATTTAGTATTGATCTCTACAAAGCCTCTACAAAGTGAAAAAAAAATGTATCCACCTACTATTTGATATTTTTCTTTATTTTCTCTTCTTCTCTGAACACTTGGCACTTATCAGATTGGGGAAAAAACCTTTTAGCTATTCTGGCAAATAACTTCATAGCTTCTCCTGTGGGAAAAACCCTGTATCGCAACAATTTAGAAGTTTTCTAAAGCACTAACATTTGAAAGCTTCATGTTATTTCAGCCAACAAGATTCAGTTATTTTAGATAATATTCAACACGATAATCTGGTCTGCGAAGAATGTTATTGTATTTCACTTTTGATTTCAATTCAGTGTTTCAGCTTTTAGGACATTGCTAATACAATTAGCAGAAACACAACACCAAAATTAATTAATCTTTCCAATGGGAGACAATTTGATAGGTTTGTTTTAAGTACCCTTACACTGAGAAAATGAAGTTAGCTTTTCATGGCAACATTGCAGAATATATTCAGATACAAAACAAAATGTGACAATAAATAATGCCACTGCTATAGCAATACACTCTTTCTACCCAAATATTGGAAGGTGTAGTTACAAAAGATTTTAAAATTTTGTTTCTTTGTTTAGTAATACCTGTATACTGTTCAGTTGCAGGTTATTTACAGTAACACAATTAAAAATAACAGAATTCATACTTTGAGCTAAAATTCAGTAATATTGCCCTAGGTATAAGAATAATATGGGTACTGCATCCATCCTCATTCAACATTAAGTCAAGAAAAACATTTTTTAAAAATAATCCACAGAACACAATGTCAACCATCTCTGCATCCATACAGGCTGGGCGGCTTCTGTGTGGCAGAGAAGATCTGAAACTCCATGGACCAGACTCTCAAGGGCTGTAGTGGTATGTGAGAAAGACCTTGAGAAATGGGGTGAAGCGATGCTGCCTAGGGAACACCAAAAATGTTTTTTTTCCAAAAGGTATCTGGACTTCCTTGTTTTTTTTTTATCCTTGAAAATGTTTCGCTTCTAATCTAAGAAGCTTCTTCAGGTTCTGACTGAACTGTGGGGAATGGAAGGATTGCAAAGGACTGCATAGAATATAAATACTTCCATTTTCCACCATTCAGTCAGAACTGAAGAAGATTCTTGGATGAGAAGAGATTTTTTTAAAAAATAAAATAAAATCCAGGCGCCTTTTGGAAAAACACATTTGGAACAACCATGACCTGGGTGATTGAGAATCTCCATAGATATTTGCCTAGGGAATGATCAGATAAGAGAGGGTGCAGCCCACAGCTGCATAACTGGTGGAGAAAGAGGGTCATTGGGGACCCTTCCTAACTTCTCAGGCTGTAAAGGAAATGTGTAGGAGATTTGTCTTTTCAGACTTGCAAGATTCTGTTAATGTAGCCTTACAATAAAGTAGAAGTAGCTTGTCTGTTTCTTGCCTGGTCTACCTGGGAAGGCTGACATCAAATCTTGAAAGAAGATCGATGCCTCTTTGCTTTCTCAAAGTCTTTCTCACGTACCATTACCAGGGCTTTATAGATGCAAACCAGCTCTTTGAATTAGACATGGAAACCCAAGCATAACCAATGAAATGAGTGGAGAACACATGTCATATAACACAGGGGTCCCCAACCTAGTGGGCCATGAGGGGATTGCAACTGGGCCACGGAAATGGCTAGCGAGTGTGCGCATACACATCCACATCCTCCCTTGTGTGAGCAGTGGGTGAGCATGTGTGTGCTCCATTTGCATGAGTGGCAGGTACGTATGCACACCACTGACGCAAATGGAGCTGCATGCATGCTGGCTACTTGTACTTGCTGGCTGTTCACGCTTCCCCTCTCCTTCCCCATCCACCAGTCGGCAAAGCCGGAAACGTTGAGGAACTCTGATATAATACTCTCAGTTCATGCCTACTAACGTCACTAGCCATTGTATTTTGCACCAATTGTAGTTTCCAGATCATTTGCAGTGGCAATCCCAAGCAGATTGCTGTAATCGAATGTGGCAGAGAAGGGATGAATTATAATCAGTGGGCTTTTGTCCCAGGTAGCCCTACAGTTGCCACAGACTTCACTGAGTAACGACAATTTTGACCATAGTTTCCACCTGCTGAGTGATCAAGAAAGTCTTCACATCATGGACTTGTTCCTTCAAGCAAAGGGCAACCAGTGTAGAGTTGACATCAGGACATGCAGGAGAAATGAAGCTTCAGTTCTAAAAGTCTTATTACAATATACTGTCAGTTCCTAACAGAGGCAACAAGTTTGATTTTTGTTTGCTTTGATTTTAAGTACATTTTCTTTATATTAGTATAATACGCCGGGATATTTTTATTTGTAAAAAGGTGTTTTGTGGGAAAGGGATAGCTTGAACATAAACCATAGGAGAACTTTTTTTAATCGATCCCCACATCTTAGCCCCCACATGCCCCATTCTGTTCAGATTCTTGTCGCGTTCCTACTGCTGTGCGCTTGTACTTTTTGCATGGGATGCAGTGAGTAAAATATGAGATAACTTTGATTGCACAATAAATGCCAACAGGAACAGATTTATTTTACATTTGACAACAGCTCTTGGCACACGCATGGTACAGATGGCACCCCAAACTTTTTCTGAAATTGAAAAAAAAAAAATGGGAGCTACCTATAACCATAAAATTTCCATTTGGGTTACTGTTTTCCTCAACCAGTAAAAACTTCAGCTGTCATCAGTTCGTGTAAGTTGGGAACTTACTTATCCACTGGCATTAGTCAGTCTTAACAGCACAGTGGTCAGGCATGAAGAATTCAGATCACACTTAATTTCTAGTTCAGAAGATTTATTGCTTAAGCCTATACACACAAATATGATCAGGTAAAGGTCAGTCCTAGATAAGAGTTAATGGAAATCAAGGGGAGCTGGACCTAGACTGCTTATGGGGATGTAAGGATTCTAGGCTGAGTCCTCTCTTGACTCCACCCACAGTCTCTGCCTGCTCTTTTCCTACATCAAACAATTACCTGTATTATGGTGACTGAGCATCTCTTGTCTCTTCACTACAGGCAGATCCTACAGATGGATCTAACCTCTGTGCTTCTCTGGCACTATCTGAGCCATTAATAATCGTGGACTTTACATAGAAAATGTTCTCCATCCAGGAAAAAAAAATCAAAGTGTTTTTTTAAAAAAACAAAAACAAAACAACCCGTGCATATCCATGTTAAGTAAGGGCTTTATGTAATATCTGTCCGTGGATAAATCCTTTCAACCCCTTTAATCTGAGTGGGTGGCACGCTGAGATTTTTCAGTTTATCAACTGCCCTACTGACCATTTACACAGGAGTCGACGTAGCATCCTGGGCAAGAACTGCTCTTGTGACCTGAGACCGAGCAAGAATTAAAATAAGGAAAATGGAATCACTTCTTTCAAATGTCCAACACCCTTGATATGGCTTCTAATTCCCTTTCCTTGGTTATATTTATTAAAGGGAAAGTCCTTCTTTCTATTATAAATATGGCACAAACACACACACACCCTCAGGTTAAAGCAGAAAATTGTAGAGTCTGGTGGATTTGAAACATAAGAAGAAGGGACAAAACAGGTGGCGGTCACCTTTTAATTTCACTTCAGTGAGAAATTTATCAAAAGGAAGGGAAAAAAATTAAGAATTGCAAGCAATGTGATACCACCATCTGTTCCCTTTGCAAATAATTTGCAAAGCATTTTAAAGCCAACCTGCAGCTCATCTGCTTCCCCTCCCCTCCCCCTGCCATCATTCAGGAGCTGGATTGGCTGTACATTTAGGCAATAATTGCTTAGCCTGTGGTGGTTAATCAGGAACTCTGAAAATGTCAGCCAATCAGCTCTGAGTTTATTGTTTCTCACCCTAAGCTTACAGAACGCTGCAGAACAGTAACAGAAGCCCCAAAGTCTTCTTCTCTTCACTCTCTTAGCATTCCTGCAAGATATTGATGTGTTCCATGCCTCTTTCGTCAGCTTGGGTGTGTGAAATGGAGCTTGGAAGTGAGGTTTAGGGCAGATAAGGCAGTCCTGCCCAATGGATACAGTGCGGCCTCATCAGAAAGCAAGAAGGAGATGGCTTACTTTCTCAAGGTTGGCAAAAGAGTTTAGGATTTTGCAACACATTGCCCCTGTGCATGTTGTGCAAGCCAACGCATGTACAGCAGCCAGAACGTGGAAAATCCTAAACTGGTGGGACTCTGGGGGAAAAAAACCCAACAACCTTGCCTTTGGTTTGTAAAGCATAATGTGGGACATCTTCAGACAGCTCATGGGTCTGGTTGTCATAGTTCCGACAGACAGAGATGAATAAAGCCGAACTCCGAGGCTTGGAATTTCCTCAAAGAATGTCTTTATTATTTACAAAGTATCGGCACGGTCAAGAGTGAAAGCAAGTCTGGATACAAAGTTAGAGATCCCACCCATAAAGCTATGCAATCAACTGTGTTCCCCAATGCAGTCATTTGGCGGGCTTTTTAGAACAACACCCAGCCTGTTTGCTCGGGAACAACCGATGACCTTGGTTCCCATGAGACAAAAGATTATTATGACTAGCGAAGCACTTCCTTCTGTTCTATGCGGCCACCCAGAATGAGCAGGAAAATGGCTGTAACCATGCTCAATCGCAGCATTGACACTGGTATTTTTCCAATTCTCCCAGAAACTAGTCTGAAACATACAGTTAAAAGCACAGAAGAAGCTTGGCAGTTGGGGATTGATTAAACAGTCCAGGAGGGGAATAGGAGAAAGGACTATTAGAAAAAGTAGGATGGGCCAAGAGGATAGCAAGAGTGATGGTGCAGGGTTTGTGAAGAGGAAAAAGGGAAATGGTGGTTTGAGGCAAGGATAGGATGCACTATTGGAAGACCAGATGAGGGACAGATTGTTATGAAGAAGTTCCATGTGATTGCTAGGAGTCTACAGTGACTTGATGGCCCATCATCAATTGACCAATGGTCAAGGAACATCCAGATTGGCTTGAGGTGAAGGCTTTATTTCAAAGGTGTAAGAAGGAGAACAAGATGACCAGAAGGCATAAAGGAGAACATAGAGGAGAAGGAAGGTTCTATTGATGGAGACAAAGAAAGGTAGAATTTTTCTGTTCTTGGACTTTTGAATTTCTTTTCCTTGTCTGAGGGAACATAACAATATTTTTATACAGAGAAGCACAAAGGTGGCCTTTGGGAAAACACTTGGTCTTCTTAAGAAATTAGTCTAAGGGGTGTTCTGCAAGAATAAACACCTTATTAAATGTGTTTGGTGGTATGTGCAGGATCAGAACCAGTATTTAGGTGAGTCTATGCTATAACATAAGGGATGCGGTGGCTCAGTGGGTTAGGACGCTGAGCTTGTCGATCAGAAGATCGGCAGTTTGGTGGGTCGAATCCCGAGTGCCGCATAACAGAGTGAGCGCCTGTTACTCGTCCCAGCTTCTGCCAACCTAGCAGTTCGAAAGCACGTAAAAAATGCAACTAGAAAAATAGGGACCCCTATGGTGGGAAGGTAACAGCGTTCCATGCGCCTTTGGTGTCTAGTCATGCCGGCCACATGTCCACGGAGACGTCCTCGGACAAGCGCTGGCTCTTCGGCTTTGAAACGGAGATGAGCACCGGCCCCTAGAGTCGGAAACGACTAGCACGCATGTGCGGGGGAACCTTTACCTTTACTTTTACCTATGCTAAAAAAAGTGAAGGCTGTCCATTTCTCTGTTTGTGCCTCCCATTAAGTATACTCTTGCTAAGCGATCTCTGAGAGTCATTCTAGACTTCCTGAAATAATATGACTTTCTTTTGCCGCTTTCTCCCTTTTGCCCCGAGCTAGGTGTGATACACAGGTTAAATTTCTGCTTGAAATCACTTTAGGTCATCAATCTGGAAGAGAGGAACTAAGAATAGTTGCTCAAGGCAAATATTCTTACCACCTCGAGCGATGTACTCTCCGTTCTATACTCCTTCGGTTGCTCACAAATGTCTGCTGTAATTTTTCCTGGAAGGAAAAGAGAAATGGGTGGAGGAATTGAGAATGGGGGGAAGGCTCTTTCTGGTTGGGAGCGCAAATTGTTCCAAATTAGAAACGAACACCGCTGAGAAAGATCTGCTTGTGGCTTGAAGCAGCTGCGAAGCGTTGCTGGATTTTGATATGTGTGCAGAAATGCTCCTGCCCAAGTCAAAACCATCTTTATAAGTTCTGAGAAAATCTCCCTGCGTATTTCTTCCTCTTTCTCCTCTAGAAGAGAAGGGAGATTTCAGCCCGCTTTTAATTGCAAACGTCTCTTTTATTTTGGGACTTCATTTTTCCCGACCTGCTATCGAGAATCTGCTCTTAAGCACCGGGTTCAAATCAAACTCTTAGCAGGATGGTAACTTCACTTGGCAGTGTGCCCAGGAGGAACCGGTAGCTGTTGAATCAAATGAAACAGCAGGGTTACAAATGCATTAAGCAGCTCCCAGGAAAAGCTTTTGTCCTTATAATAATCAGAGGAATGATGGACTGCCAATCCGAGATTGCAGCCTCAAGAAAGCAAAGTTTTATAACTTGACAGCCATGTAATTTGATTATGTCATAGTTGTGTGGTGACATTAAAAGCATGCTGTAAATGGTCCTTGAAAGATGGATATAGACAAACAACAGGAGGCTCTGAAGATATATAGCTTGAAGGCCAGTACAGGAAATACATAGATTGAATGAGCAGTTACGGAATTAAAAAAACAACAACACAATTTTCACATTATGCAGACATAAAAAAAATGTGAGAAATTTGGCATTTGGTATACGCCGACACTTTATTGTTAGATACTCTTCAGATTTGTAGAAACTCAGCTCTTGCAGTTTTGTGGATTATGGAACGCTGTATTGTAGATTAGAACAGATCAGATGAGATGCAACCTGGTTTTTTTTCTTCTTCCACAATTTGGCTGTGATTGTGATTGATGCTGATAAGAGAGAACTTAGTGGATGAAGCTGAGAATTTTCTCAATTTCCCCTTGAGCAGAACTGTGAGCGCTTTGTAGTTCTCGTTTATTTCTAGGACTTTGTAAGATGGCTTTATTCATTGAAAGAAAAGCAGCATTTAAATCAGTGGGGCCTTCCTTTGCTGTACAGATAGCACGTTCAGGAGGGGAAGAGTTTGCTTAGGCTCATGGAGGGAGGGGAAAGTGTTAAAAATGATCTTCCCTCTCTTTTGAATTTCTCAAAACTTCACCCAACTTCAAGAGATACATTTAGAGTTACATGCAGTGACATCAAGCAGAAAAAAAAATTCAGATTCATTCCGGTTGTCTTGAAAGGTCTTCTATTACTTATAACACTTCACAAGCTTCCTCATTAAAATAAGTAATTAGATAAAAGCGTGGAAAGTTCATGTCTGACATATCACAATGATAGTTTGCATAAAGTTGTAGCGGTTATACTAATGTCGTAAGAGGAAATAGAGAGACCAGGAGATAATGGTGGGGATGGTCCAGGACAGGGGTAGGCAACCCTAGCTCTTTTATGACTCGTGGACTTCAACTCCCAGAATTCCTGAGCCAGCCATGCTGAGGGGAAAGGGAGAGGTTTCCAAGCTGAGCCAAGCTGGCTCAGGAATTCTGGGAGTTGAAGTCCACGAGTCATAAAAGAGCCAAGGTTGCCTACCCCTGGCCTAGGCTGCTTTATGACTCGTGGACTTCAACTCCCAGAATTCCTGAGCTGGCCATACTGAGGGGAAAGGGAGAGGTTTCCAAGCTGAGCCATGCTGGCTCAGGAATTCTGGTGGTTGAAGTCCACGAGTCATAAAAGAGACAAGGTTGCCAACCCCTGGTCTAGGAAAGCCTAGTGGGTAACTTAATTGGGGTCTGGGGAGAAAAAAAAAGACTAGGTGTGTGCAAGAACTAAGTGTTGGGTTGTAGGAATGAGGCATGAATGGAACTCTATTGATGAGGTCTGATCCTAAAAGAGAGAACCATACAACAGATTTTACAATTATCAAATTTATACCAATTATTAAGGGCTTGGAAGAATTAACCAACTAAATGGAGTAAGTAGCTAAGAATGGCAGCTTTGGACTGGAGCACATCAACTCTTTTTCCATTTAGAAGTGTCTAAACTCATTTAGAAATAATGATGGTTACAATAGTTACAATAGCAATAGCAATAAGATTCAAAATGCCCCTTTTAATTCAGGCTCTGAAATATTTGTGGCAAATATTCTTGCATATTTCTGTGTTTATTTGAAAATGTTTTAGGAGAAGCATAGAGGCACATATCTTTCATTACTGGCCATGAACGCATTCCTTCACTTTACTTCCCAAAGATTAAACATCCCAAAGAAATAAATGTAATCTCGGAATTGTTAGATGAACTGTAAGTCCGCCGATACCAATTAATCTCTGTTCATGCAAATTCTGAAAGCTGTGTTCATGTGTGTGCGTTTGGGATGTATTGCTAAGCTTCAAAATGATTGTTTTCGAGGGATTCTACATTATACCTATTAAAAAGGGCAGAAAGCTGCCATTAATATCCGTAACTTTTGTGCCCACAAGCAATTCCTGGTATTCGGACTGCGGTCTTGGTTTGGTTGCAATTAATTTAAAGCTGTTGAATTTCATATTCATTGAAATTCTTGAATCAGTTTTATTTTGCTCTTTTGATGACTAAGGAATGGGGTTACAGTGGCAAAAAAAAAGGAAATCTTGCTTGCTCGTTTGAGGAAGTAAATGTTCTGTACCAGCCTACTACTGGCCCTGCAGAAAACGCAGGGACAACCCCTTTATAAAAAGGCAAGAGGCTGGAACTAAGCCTGCCAAATTTATTGACACAAAACAGAAGAAACAGAGCAAAACCAAAACACGAACCATGAAACAGGAGCTATTCAAACGGTTGCCTTCAGCAAACCAGCCCTCCCACACATTCCCCTTTTAAACAGTTCAAGGCGTGGCTTCTCTCTGCCTCCTTCCGAGGTGCCCCATTGCCTTCCTCTGTTTACTCCTGATTGACTGCCTTCTGCGTCGGGCGTCCTTGAACAGGGCCAGCTGTGGGTCATCTTCATCCACGCTGTCAGGGTCACACAGCTGGGTCTGCGTCGTAACCAGATGGGAGGGGCCTGGCTGAGGGCTCTGCGAAGCCTCAGGGCTGTCCTCTGCAGGCTCTCCAACACCCCCCTCCTCCTCCTCTGAGTCGTCCGACCCAACTGCTGAACCCACAGGCTGACCCTGAATCACAACAGTAAAGAGGATCAACTGATCGATGGGTTTTTCTCCACTGCAACCTTCAGCTGCCTGTCTCCCGTATATCAGCTAGCTTTGAAAAATCATTTTTAGATGTTCCATCACCTCTCTTCTGTTTTGGCCAGAGTGATGGCCAGCAGTCGGGATTGCAGTTAACACCAATTGCTCGGGAGAAAGTCTTGTGGACCCTGAAGAGAAAAACACAAAGGTTTAGAGTCCTTGGGACAGGAGCCAAAAGAGAACTCCTAACAATTTTGTTAAGTAGGCAAACCCACCAAGAAAGGGATGCTATTTCACTCCTGCACTGAAGCCGAAAGAGCAAGCCAGCCCAAATGACCACCCATTCATGAGCATGTGGCTGTTTTGTGGCTGTCAAAGGAAGAGAGGGGCGTCCACAGAGGACCCCCTCAGCCAACAGAAATGAAGGCATTTGGGCAGGAAATGAAGCACTGTGGCTGAACTGAACCTGCTAGAGCAGCAGAAGGAATAGTATTTTTGATACAGATAAGGAAACATTGGATGGAAATTGCCTTCCTAGCTGACTGGAGAAAAGCTGAGAAAGCCATTATTGTATGACTTCAAAAACCAAGAAAGACACGTCAAGAATTTCATGTCTTGCCGGCGTCAACTTCCCTTCCCTTCCCTTCGTCCTGTGCGCTCCCACAGAGAGGGCCTCCTCAGGGTGCCGTCGATCAGGGACTGCCGGCTGGCGGCCCCCAGGGGGAGAGCATTCTCTTTGGGCGCGCCAGCCCTTTGGAATCAATTGCCTGTTGAGCTCCGGATGGCTCCCGACCTTCGCTCTTTCCGCCGTGTTCTGAAGAATAATTAATTAAATAAATATTTTTTTTAATTATTTATTGTTAGGGCTAAATTAATTTAATTTTACTTTTAACTTTTGTACGTTGTATTTTATTGCCCTGTACACCGCCCTGAGTCCTTTGGGAGAAGGGCGGTATAGAAATTCAATAAATAATAATAATAATAATAAAAGAATTTCTAAGCTTTTTTCCTTTACTGTTCTTCATCTATAGACACAATGTTTTACCAAACTAAGCATGCTCCGTAAAAGATGTGTCCTGGGAACTATTATGGAAGAATCATCTTTACCCTCTTTCTCCCACACAAACTATCTAAAGGTTGCTGTCTCTTGCTCCTCTGGAATGCACTTTCTCCCTCCTGGGAATCTGGACAACATTCCCCCATAGTCATCCATTTCTCTCCTCCTGAAATGTCAGGGGTCCATCCTGGCACTGGGTCAAGCAGGAAATGAAAATCAGGTCTATGTAAGCTCAAATAATCCTGTATTTCTGGGTCAAAAACCTAAGAGGAGAATTTGGAAGACTATGGGGCATCCTTGGTATGAGTGCTTTAAAGGCTGGATGCCTTTCTTACAGTGCTTTTCAGAAACATTAATATGAGATTTATTTATAATTGTCAGAGTGGTGTTTTTTTTTTTTTTTTGCAATAAGCAACGATTGTGGGGGAATCGCCAAGGGAAAAGAGTCAGAGGCACTTTGATAAACCGACTTTAAAACTTTAAACCAAAGGAATGCTTTTATTTATTTCATGGATAGTCCCAATGAAGTCTACGGTGATGAGATTAAAAAGAGATGTTTAGCAAGTTGATTTCAAAGACACTAAGGAGGAAATGATTCCAGAATGGGGTTGTTGTTGTTAGCTGCGAAGTCGTGTCCGACCCATCGTGACCCTATGGACAACATTCCTCCAGGCCTTCCTGTCCTCTACCATCTTCTGGAGTCCATTTAAGCTCACGCCTACTGCTTCAGTGACTCCATCCAGCCACCTCATTCTCTGTCGTCCCCTTCTTCTATTGCCCTCGATCTTTCCCAGCATTAGGCTCTTCTCCAGTGAGTCCTTCCTTCTCATTAGGTGGCCAAAGTATTTGAGTTTTAGCTTCAGGATCTGGCCTTCTAAAGAGCAGTCAGGATTGATCTCCTCTAGGACTGACCGGTTTGATCGCCTTGCAGTCCAAGGGACTCAGAGTCTTCTCCAGCACCATAGTTCAAAGGCCTCAATTCTTTGGCGCTCAGCCTTTCTTATGGTCCAACTTTCACAGCCATACATTGCAACTGGGAAGACCATAGCCTTGACTATACGCACTTTTGTTGACAGGGTGATGTCTCTGCTTTTTAGTGTGCTGTCTAGATTTGCCATGGCTTTCCTCCCAAGGAGCAAGCGTCTTTTAATTTCTTGGCTACAGTCCCCATCTGCAGTGATCTTGGAGCCCAGGAAAATAAAATCTGTCACTACCTCCATTTCTTCCCCATCTATTTGCCAGGAATTGAGAGGTCCAGATGCCATGATCTTGGTTTTCTTAATGTTAAGTTTCAACCCAAGTTTTGCACTCTCCTTCTTCACCTGCAACAAGAGGCTCTTTAGTTCTTCTTCACTTTCTGCCATTAGAGTGGTATCATCTGCGTATCTTAGGTTGTTGATATTTCTTCCGGCAATCTTAATTCCAACTTTTGATTCATCTAGCCCTGCCTTTCTCATGATGTGCTCTGCATATAAGTTAAATAGGCAGGGCGATAGTATACAGCCTTGCCGGACTCCTTTCCCAATTTTGAACCAATCAGTGGTTCCGTGTCCAGTTCTCACTGTTGCTTCTTGACCCGCATATAGGTTTCTCAAGAGACAAATAAGATGGTCTGGTACTCCCATCTCTTTAAGAACTTGCCACAGTTTGTTATGATCCACACAATCAAAGGCTTTAGCATAGTCAATGAAGCAGAAGTAGATGTTTTTCTGGAACTCTCTAGCTTTCTCCATGATCCAGCGTATGTTGGCAATTTGATCTCTAGTTCCTCTGCCTCTTCGAAATCCTGCCTGTACTTCTGGTAGTTCTCGATCCACATACTGCTGAAGTCTAGCTTGTAGGATTTTAAGCATGACTTTACTAGCATGAGAAATGAGTGCAATGGTGCAATAGTTTGAACATTCTTTGGCATTGCCTTTTTTTGGAATTGGAATGTAAACTGATCTTTTCCAATCCTGTGGCCACTGTTGAGTTTTCCAAATTTGCTGGCAAATTGAGTGTAGCACTTTTACTGCATTGTCTTTTAAGATTTTGAATAGCTCAGCTGGAATACTGTCACCTCCACTAGCTTTGTTGTTGCTCAGCTTTTCTAAGGCCCACTTCACTTCACATTCTAGGATGTCTGGCTCGAGGTCAGTGACCACCTCATTGTGATTATCAGGGACGTTAAGCTCATTCTTGTATAGTTCTTCTGTGTAATTTTGCCACCTCTTCTTAATCTCTTCTGCCTCTTTTAGGTCCCTGCCATTTTGGTCCTTTATCATGCCCATTTTTGCATTAAACGTTCCCTTCATCTCTCCAATTTTCTTGAAAAGATCTCTGGTCCTCCCTATTCTATTGTTTTCTTCTATTTCTTTGCACTGTTCATTTAAGAAGGCATTCTTATCTCTTCTAGCTATTCTCTGGAATTCTGCATTCAATTGGGCGTATCTTTCTTTTTCTCCCTTGCCTTTCGCTTCCCTCCTTTTCTCAGCTATTTGCAAAGCTTCCTCAGACAGCCCTTTTGCTTTCTTGCATTTCTTTTTCTTTGGGATGGTTTTGCTTGCTACCTGTTGTACAATGTCGCGAACCTCTGTCCATAGTTCTTCAGGCACTCTGTCTATCAGATCTAATTCCTTAAATCTATTTGTCACCTCTACTGTATATTCGACAGGGATATGATTTAATTCATACCTGAGTGGCCTAGTGCTTTTCCCTACTTTCTTCAGTTTAAGCCTAAACTTTGCAAGGAGAAGCTCATGGTCTGAGCCACAGTCAGCTCCTGGTCTTGTTTTTACTGACTGTATAGAGCTTCTCCATCTTTGGCTGCAGAGCATATAGTCAATCTGATTTCTGTGTTGACCGTCTGGTGATGTCCATGTGTAGAGCCATCTCTTGGGTTGTTGGAAAAGAGTGTTTGCTATGACCATCGTATTCTCTTGACAAAATTCTATCAGCCTTTGCCCTGCTTCATTTTGTACTCCAAGGCCAAACTTGCCTGTTATTCCAGTTATCTTTTGGCTTCCTACTTTAGCATTCCAATCCCCCATGATGATAAGGACATCGTTTTTTGGTGTTAGTTCTATAAGGTGCTGTAGGGCTTCATAGAACCGGTCAATTTCATCCTCTTCAGCACTGGTGTTTGGGGCATAGACTTGGACTACTGTGATATTGAATGGTTTGCCTTGGATTCGAACTGAGATCATTCTGTCATTTTGAGGATTGTATCCCAGTATTGCTTTTCCTACTCTTTTATTGACTATGAAGGCTACTCCATTTCTTCTGAGGGATTCTTGCCCGCAGTAGTATACCTGATGGTCATCTGAATTAAATTCACCCATTCCTGTCCATTTTAGTTCACTGATGCCTAAGATGTCGATGTTCAGTCTTGTCATCTCTTGTTTGACCACGTCCAGCTTTCCTTGATTCATGGATCTTACATTCCAGTTTCCTATGGAGAAAAAATCTTTACAGCATCGGACTTTCCTTTCACCACCAGACACATCCACAGCTGAGCGTCCTTTTGGCTTTGGCCCAGTCGCTTCATTCTTTCTGGCACTACTAGTACTAGCCCTCTGCTCTTCCCCAGTAGCATATTGGACGCCTTCCGACCTGAGGGGCTCATCTTCCAGCGTCATATCGTTTTGCCTTTTGGTACTGTCCATAGGGTTTTCATGGCAAAGATACTGGAGTGGGTTGCCATTTCCTTCTCCAGTGGATCACGTTTTGTCAGAACTCTCTGCTATGACCTTTCCGTCTTGGGTGGCCCTGCACGGCATAGCTCATAGCTTCATTGAATTACGCAAGCCCCTTCGCCATGACAAGGCAGTAATCCATGAAGGGGCCAGAATGGGTACTTCTTTAAAATAAGTGTTGTAAACAATGTTTCAATGCTGAAACCCGCAGAAAAGTTATGGTTTTTAGACCTGATCACTGGATCAGTCACAACTTGCTTCACCTGATGAGCACTACGCTACAGATTGCAAACTTCTGATTAGGTGTGATTACAATCTTAGTGACTGTACTTGTTTTAGAGGAGCCTGTAGGAGATGACCCAAGGGAGGATCAAACACATCATCAGTCATGAATCCCTTTGCACCCACAAGAGGCCTAAGTCCAGTCTACCTTGAATTCCTTTGACTCTTAACTACCACCAATTTGCTTTGACCATTAGTAGTTCAGATTTTTGTAGAGAATCTTGCAATAAATCTTTATACTTATTTAAAGTGCCCCAATTTGCTGATTTCCATGGCTTGACGGAACCTGCGTATTCCCCCCACCCAACTTTGCAAGAACTAGGGAGTATGTATAAGGCATGTAGCCATGCTACAATCTGTCTCTGGACTCTCTGCTTGTTTCTAGTCAGCTAGAAAGGTAATCTCCATCCTTTTATCTGATTGTTGTCATGGTAGCTGCTGTTCCTCAAGGCCAATTCTTTCCTCTGCTGCTGGCCTTCTTTTACTAATTAAAAGGTAAAGGTTCCCCCGCACATGCATGCTAGTCGTTTCCGACTCTAGCGGCCGGTGCTCATCTCCGTTTCAAAGCCAAAGAGCCAGCGTTTGTCCGAGGACGTCTCCGTGGTCATGTGGCCGGCATGACTAGACGCCAAAGGCGCACGGAATGCTGTTACCTTCCCACCGTAGTGGTCCCTATTTTTCTACTTGCACTTTTACGTGCTTTCGAACTGCTAGGTTGGCAGAAGCTGGGACGGGTAACAGGCGCTCACTCTGCTATGCGGCACTCAGGATTCGACCCGGCAAACTGCCGACCTTCTGATCGACAAAGCTCAGCGTCCTAACCCACTGAGCCACCGCGTCCCTTTTTTCAAATTAAGAAAGTTCAAAATGCTTCCTAAAGAAATTCTCAGTCTGCAGAGAATTCAGTAAAAAAAAACAAAACTAAAACAAAATGTTTGGGCCAGTATTGAATGCTAACAAGAAATTCTTTGGTACTGCATTATTTATGCTTTCTTCCATGGATTCTACTTTTTATGCACCTCTTCTTTCACTCATAGCTCCTTAAAGAGACATCTCCAGAGGACAGAGGGAAGGTGGTGGATTGTGTTGTAGTGCTGCATTAGAAACAAGTATAGGTTGTGAACATCCAGCCTTTAAAACTACAGGATAAATACATGTGTCCCTTCAGTTTAGAAGAGGAATGTGTGTGATGATCTCTAAATGTTTACATACAGTAATTAACCTCCTGAAACGGGGTATTGCTTGCTATCTCTTGTGCAAGCTAAAAGTAGAAGGCTCTGCTTCTAATTTCCAGTGTTGTCAAGTCAGTTGTCATTTTCTTAACACTTTCTCGTTTCCGCCTTCACTTCCTCGATGCCAGCGCCTGCAATTTCTAAAATTTGCTAAGGATTTTGATTGTCTTAGTGTAACTGGCGTTCCCAGCTCATGCATCTACAAATTTAAAAAGTCATGAATTATTGCATCGGCGAGAACTTTGAATCCTTTGGTAGAGCATAAATGAGATGTGAGGAAAGGACCACAAATTATTCACCTTTCTCCTCTACTGAGGTAGCAAGGGATAAAGCGGCTATCCGTCTTCTTAATATGACTCACCTAGACAATTATTCTGATGTATTCGTTTTTCTGAATATTTTAATATAGATGTGGTTTTCTAGAACAGCTTCATAGGCTTTTCTCACTCTCCACCATCTCTTCCTAAGTATGTACTCATATGCATTTATGTGAAAATAGATAACATGTGGCTGGGGCTTAATAGTCATGATAGAACAAAAAAAATGGAGTTTTTGAAGATTTTGTTTATTTTATTTATTTTTTATTTATTTTAATTCCATTTATATCCCGCCCTTCTCCGAAGACTCAGGGCGGCTTACAAGCTTAGCAGTAGCCTTCATTCTATGTATATGCCTGCTTATTAGGGCTTTCACACACACCCCAAGCGGCATTATTACAAAGTCAGCTTAATTGCCCCCAACAATCTGGGTCCTCATTTTACCTACCTCGGAAGGATGGAAGGCTGAGTCAACCTTGAGCCTGGTGGGATGCGAACCTGCACTAATTGCAGGCAGCTGGTGTTACTTAAGGAGGCATCAGCCCACTGCTCCACCAAGGCTTTATGAATTTGTTTATTTATTTTTATTTATTTTATTTTAATTCCATTTATATCCCGCCCTTCTCCGAAGACTCAGGGCGGCTTACAAGCTTAGCAGTAGCCTTCATTCTATGTATATGCCTGCTTATTAGGGCTTTCACACACACCCCAAGCGGCATTATTACAAAGTCAGCTTAATTGCCCCCAACAATCTGGGTCCTCATTTTACCTACCTCGGAAGGATGGAAGGCTGAGTCAACCTTGAGCCTGGTGGGACTCGAACCTGCACTAATTGCAGGCAGCTGGTGTTACTTAAGGAGGCATCAGCCCACTGCTCCACCAAGGCTTTATGAATTTGTTTATTTATTTTTATTTATTTTATTTTAATTCCATTTATATCCCGCCCTTCTCCGAAGACTCAGGGCGGCTTACAAGCTTAGCAATAGCCTTCATTCTATGTATATGCCTGCTTATTAGGGCTTTCACCCCCCCCCCCAAGCGGCATTATTACAAAGTCAGCTTAATTGCCCCCAACAATCTGGGTCCTCATTTTACCTACCTCGGAAGGATGGAAGGCTGAGTCAACCTTGAGCCTGGTGGGACTCGAACCTGCACTAATGGCAGGCAGCTGGTGTTACTTAAGGAGGCATTAGCCCACTGCTCCACCAAGGCTCTATTTTATGAATTTGGAACACAGGTGGCTACAACCTTTCAAGCTATTCCTGTGCTATACTTTGCTTAAGGGCTGTTCTTTGCACGTTGCTGCAGGTTTTTTTTTTAATGAATGCAGAGTGAGAGTATCAAACCTTTGCAATTTTCTTTTAATGTGTACAAAATCTCGGACAGAGAAGTCTGTTTACCTTTGATAAGCCGGTGGCAGGCACGAACAAGTAGACTCGCGTGAATATACTTCAAACTAGTACTTTATTGCTCTATGTCTATTTTAAAGGAATCTTCCCAGACTGGCAGATACTGTATGTGTGAGAAAAGCTACTCTTAGTAGCTATCTTTCTTAGAGCTTTTGCCTGTTTCCAGCTGCCCATCTGAATAATTCTTCCATTTCTTCTTTTAGAACAGTGTTTCTCAACCTCAGCGACTTTAAGATGCGTGGACTTCAACTCCCAGAATTCCCAAGCCAGCACAGGGGAATTCTGGGTGTTGAAAACCACACATCTTAAAGTTGCTGAGGTTGAGAAACACTGTTTTAGAGGCATTCCCACAGCCTCCAGGGCCACATCAAAGGCATTCAAGGCACTGAACAGACCTTGCCCTTTTGTGTTTATGTAATGAGTCCATGAGGGACGCGGTGGCTCAGTGGGTTGGGACGCTGAGCTTTTCGATCAGAAGGTCGGCAGTTTAGCGGGTCAAATCCCGACTGACACGTAGCAGAGTGAGCGCCTGTTACTCGTCCCAGCTTCTGCCAACCTAGCAGTTCGAAAGCACGTAAAAATGCAAGTAGAAAAATAGGGACCACTCTGGTGGGAAGGTAACAGCGTTTCGTGCACCTTTGGCATCTAGTCATGCCGGCCACATGACCACGGAGACGTCCTCGGACAAGCGCTGGCTCTTCGGCTTTGAAACGGAGATGAGCACCGGCCCCTAGAGTCGGAAACGACTAGCACGCATGTGCGGGGGAACCTTTACCTTTACCTTTATTGAGTCCATGCTATTTCCCTGTTTGATCCCTCTTCCTGCCTGGGATAGCGGCTCTCCAACAGCTGCTCTTGTATCTAGCATTGCCTTGAAGGGATCCTTTTGCTTTGCACATCTGTGTCAGCCATCTTTTCAGGCTTCACTCCAGGCTGATTCAATGGCAGCATCGCAGGGAAAGACTAGGCAATTTTTAAATTGTGCCTGTGAATGTCCTATCTACATCTCTCCCTTTTCTGGAAAGAAAGCAAAGTTGGCACTTGCCTGAATGATGAATGAAGAAAATATAGGCAAATCTCCCTCATTCATACCCCACCAGCCATTGTTCCTCATGCATGATTCAAGAAAACTCAGGCTTTTTATATAACTTGAATATATTGTGCTGGTTTTCTCTTTCTCCTCCAAATTGATTTTTGTGGCACAAAGGCTCCTGGTTCGAAACAGGATACACCTTCCCTTTTCTGACCTGAGACGTTCATCTTTCTTCCTTCTCACCTTCTGGTAATCATTGTGAATGTGAATCTTTTTTTTTTTTAATTAAAAGGGAGTTGCTTCTTTTGAAGGACTTGATATTACACAGGCTGGTTGCTATTGATTTCCCATTAGCTGAAGCTTTGAATTAAATTAATACATTTCTGCTGAGGTTTGTGGATGGGTTGGCCTCCCCCTCTCCTTCGTTTAGTGTTCACCCAATTCTTCTATAGATCAGTTCAATTAAATAATAAAAGGCAGAAGACAAAACTGCAAATGTCTACCTCCTGACCTCTTGGCTCTCAAAAGTACTGTAATCCTTATGTGTCTTCTTATATTTGACATTGAAATGTATAACTGTATAGTTTTTGTCGGTCTATTTTAATCGCCGGTGTGTTTCTACCTTTCTTAGAGCTTCTGGCTGTTTCCTGGACTCCATCTTTATAATTTTTGCACTTCTTTCTTTAGAGCAATGTTTCTCAATCTCAGCAATTTTAAGATCTGTGGACTTCAGCTCCCAGAATTGGGGAATTCTGGGAGTTGAAATCCACACATCTTAAGGTTGCTGAGGTTGAGAAACACTGTTTTATTTCCACCGCCTCCAACCCATATTCTATGGTTTTTGTTGTTGTTCTTAGTTGCGAAGACGTGTCCGACCCATCGTGACCCCATGGACAATGTTCCTCCAGGCCTTCCTGTCCTCTACCATCTTCTGGAATCCATTTAAGCTCACGCCTACTGCTTCAGTGACTCCATCCAGCCACCTCCTTCTCTGTCGTCCCCTTCTTCTTCTCTTGCCCTCAACCTTTCCCAGCATTAGGCTCTTCTCCAGTGAGTCCTTCCTTCTCATTAGGTGGCCAAAGTATTTGAGTTTCAACTTCAGGATCTGGCCTTCTAAAGAGCAGTCAGGGTTGATCTCCTCTAGGGCTGACTGGTTTGATCGCCTTGCAGTCCAAGGGACTCGCAGGCGTCTTCTCCAGCACCAGAGTTCAAAGGCCTCAATTCTTTGACACTCAGCTTTTCTTATGGTCCAACTTTCACAGCCATACATTGCAACTGGTTCTATGGTTTATTTTCCCCCAAATCAGCTATGTAAGTGACCAGTTCTTCATGAAAAAAGGCGTTCTTTTGTTTTTTTTTAATATGTCCAGTTATACCTGGACATTTGGAGGCATAATCTATTGTAGCTGACTGGACCATGTCTTTTGGGCCCCACTGAAATACTATGGGGCCCTGGCTCCCTCCCTATCGGTCGATTGTCACCTGGTCCCTTCCATGACGCGAAAAGGAACCTGAAACCGGAGCTTCTCTTACCACTCTGTGACTTTATGGGTTTTTACCCCTAATCCACCTCGCTGACTGGTTTGCCCTATTGTCCTCCCTTTTTTCCTTTCCCCTTGGGTTTTGGAAGGTGCCGGGTGTATAACCACTGTGAGAGAGTGGTTAAGAGTTAAGAGTTTCCCTGTTACCGTCTTAGAGGTGAGAGCTCTAGGCGGTATCTCTTTCCCCGGCTGTATATCTCAGGCTGCTCCCCGGTCCTGACCGTTGTGAGAGAACGAGGTCTGTCCCGGGGTTACCCAGCTCTAGTGGCAGCGGAGCTGGGTCTGCAGTCTGGATATTCTCCTTCCATTTTAAGATCCTCCCATCTTATTTATCTTGATCTGGGTCTGTTTTTGCTGTATTACCCAATTATTATCATGGTCCTGAGGTACTCCAGCACGGTTTTGTTCGCCCTCAGGGGTGCCCCCACATCCTGGGTGCGAGCCGCCTTACCTTCTACTCTGCCACTTGATGACGGGCCCGATTGTTGGGACCCTGAGAGATGGCCGGGCAGGAACAGGGGCCTAAGATATAAATTTAATAAGAGGCCCCTGATTACTTTTCTAGCCAAATTTTTGTAGGGTTAGGGAGGGGGGGAGGGTTGTGGTTGGTTGGAGATGGGGGGTAATCCACCAACTGTTGTTCAGACCAGGCCCAGGATAGATCGCGTAGAGAGGGAGCCGGGGTCGGCCATCTCCGGAGCTCCAGAGTGGGTCGTGGGATTGCCAATTCCCACGACGATAGGGAATGGCAGCAGGTGTAAGATCAGAGGGCCGTAGCGACCTCCGGGAGGGCTTCTCCGCTATTTACAAGCGGTGAGGTGCTCCGACCCTCTGTCTTCGACCCGAGGTTCTGGGAGCGGGGATGTGCAGCCACCTGAGCTCCGGCTGGTGTACCTGAATGCCAGGTCCGTTGCTAACAAGGCTCCTCTCATCCGGGATCTGGTCAAGGGTGAGCATGCGGACCTGGCCTGCATCACGGAAACCTGGTTGGGCCCAGAGGGCGGTATCCCCCTGGTTGATCTTTGCCCACCAGGCTTCTGGGTGCTACACCGGCCTCAGACTCAGGGTAGGGGTGGGGGAGTGGCCGTGGTTATGAGGGAGACCTTATGTCTGCAGGAGGCCACCGTTCCTCAGATAGTCGGGTGTGAATCTCTCTTATTGAGGTTTGGTCCTAGGGCGCAGTTGGGCTTGCTGCTGGTGTACCTTTCGCCTAGTCGCACAGCAGCAGCCCTGCCTGAGCTTCTCGATATCCTCTCAGGGCTGGTGATTGAGTTTCCCAAACTTATGGTTTTGGGAGACTTCAATCTACCATCCCTGGGAGGAGCATCTGAGTTAGCTCGGGAGTTCATGGCTTCCATGAC
Organism: Vipera berus; assembly: GCF_964194415.1. NCBI lineage: Eukaryota > Metazoa > Chordata > Lepidosauria > Squamata > Viperidae > Vipera > Vipera berus. The sequence continues at coordinate 96,890,872 of NC_138207.1, read as the reverse complement.
GGCCATGGACCTGATGCAAGTAATTCATGGACCGACTCATGAGGGAGGCCACACCCTTGACTTGGTTTTCTTATCTGGTCGGTGGTTAGATGATCTTGGTGGGGGCTCCCCAATTGTTATGCCCCTGTCATGGACCAATCATCATCTCTTGCGGCTGGTCTTCCGTTTTGCCACTCCCCACCGTGGGGTTGTTGAGCCAACCAGATGGTTCCGCCCCAGGCACTTAATGGACCCTGAGAGGTTCCAGGCAGCACTGGGGTCCCCACCTGCCTCCTCAGCTCACAGCTCGGCAGATGCCTTAGTGGAAGCCTGGGAAAAGACGGCCACGGAGGCACTTGACCGAGTTGTACCCTTGCGGCCCCTGACCCGGCGCAGATCCCAATGGGCTCCATGGTTCTCCGCGGAGCTCCGGGAGATGAAGCGTCGGAGACGGGGCCTAGAGAGCGTTTGGATGTCCAGCCGATCTGAATCCGACCGATTGCGACTAAGAACCCATATTAGGTCTTATCTCGCAGCGATGAGGGTGGCGAGGTCTAACTACTTCGCTGCCCTGATCGCGTCCGCAGATAATCGCCCGGCCGTCCTGTTTAGGGTGACCCGCTCCCTCCTTAATCAGGAGGTGAGTGAGGAACCCTTGCAGGGGCGTGCCAAGGAATTTAGTCAACATCTGTCGGACAAAACCGCTCGGATTCGGACCGGTCTGGACTCCGACTAGGCAGTATCGGACGAGCAGGACATGAGCGGTCTTGTCAATGTTACCTGGGAGGAGTTCGATCCTGTAACTCCGGAGGAAGTGGACAGGATCATGGGGAGGCTGAGCTCCACCACATGTTTATTGGACCCGTGCCCTTCCTGGCTGGTTTATGCAGCCCGGGAGGGGACACAAGGCTGGTTCCAGGCGGTTATATCTGCCTCTTTGAGTGAGGGTAGTTTTCCCGCCGCCTTGAAAGAGGCGGTGGTAAGACCTCTCCTCAAGAAGCCTGCCTTGGAACCGGCTGTGTTGAATAACTTTCGTCCGGTCTCCAACCTTCGCTTTCTTGCGAAGGTTGTTGAGAGTGTGGTGGCGCATCAGCTCCCTCTGGTCCTGGATGAAGCGGATTATCTAGACCCGTACCAATCGGGCTTCAGGCCCGGGTACAGCACAGAGACGGCATTGGTCGTGCTGGTGAATGATCTCTGGAGGGCTCGGGACAGGGGATATTCCTCTGTCCTAGTCCTATTAGACCTCTCAGCGGCTTTCGATACCATCGACCATGGTATCCTGCTGCGGCGTCTCAGGGGATTGGGAGTGGGAGGCACGGTTCTTCAGTGGTTCTCCTCCTATCTCCTGGGACGCTCGCAGTCGGTGTTGGCAGGGGGGCAGAGGTCGACCGCGAGGCCTCTCGTTTGTGGAGTCCCTCAGGGGTCGGTCCTCTCGCCTCTCCTGTTCAACATCTACATGAAACCGCTGGGTGAGATCATTCGTGGTTTTGGAGTTGGGTATCATCAGTATGCTGATGATACCCAACTTTTCATTTCGACCCCAAACCACCCCAGTGATGCCCTCGACGTGATGTCCCTGTGCCTGGAGGCGGTCCGGGTCTGGATGGGGAGGAACAGGCTTCGACTCAACCCTGACAAGACTGAGTGGCTGTGCGTACCGGCATCTCGGGATATTCAGGATATCAAACCCCTCACTATGGGGGGTGAGTTATTACCTCCTGTAGATAGGGCTCGCAACTTGGGAGTCCTCCTAGATTCACAGCTCTCCCTAGAAGACCATATAGTAGCTGTGACTAGGGGGGCCTTCGCCCAGGTTCGCCTGGTGCGCCAGTTGTGGCCCTATCTAGACCGGGATGCCTTACGTACGGTCACTCATGCGCTCGTGACCTCTCGTCTTGATTACTGCAACGCTCTCTACATGGGGCTACCCTTGAAGACCACTCGGAGGCTCCAACTGGTACAGAATGCAGCCGCGAGAGTTGTATTGGGAGTTTCCCGATACTCCCATGTCACACCTTTGCTCCGCGAGCTGCATTGGCTACCAGTTGTCTTCCGAGTGAGGTTCAAGGTGTTAGTAATGACCTACAAAGCCCTTCATGGCATGGGTCCAGAATACCTTGGGGAGCACCTGCAGCCGGCGTCAACTTCCCTCCGCTCAGTACGCTCCCACAGAGAGGGCCTCCTCAGGGTGCCACCGGTCAAAGAATGCCGACTGGTGGCCCCCAGGGGGAGGGCGTTCTCTGTGGGTGCACCGGATTTATGGAACCATCTTCCGGTCGAGCTCCGGATGGCGCCCGATCTCCGCTCCTTCCGGCGCGATCTTAAAACCCATCTCTTTAAACAAGCTGGCCTGGCCTGATGGGACGGGGTGGGATTTTTATAAATGGACTTCAATTTTTAATCTGTATTAATTTATTATGGGCATTGTTTAATCACGTTTTAATAATTTTTAATTTTTGTATCTAGTTTTTATGTATTGCCCTGTTCACCGCCCTGAGTCCTCCGGGAGAAGGGCGGTATATAAATTAAATTAATAAATAATAAATAATAAATAAATACAGCTCTCCAAAACCAACAGGCAAAGTAGCTGCTGAGTCACCTTTCTTGATCTTCTCCACCAGATATGGAGAAAACCTGGCTTTGTTTATGGATGTGCAGGAGAAAAGTTTCTGTTCACAGAAAAGGATTTTGTGGGAACTGAAAGGAACAGGAAGGAGCATTGGCAAGACAAGCAGAAAGGATCAGGAGCGGAGAAGGTGACCTTGGTTGATTTAAGGACTTAGACAGATTCCTTGTGACGAGAGAATATTGATTCAAAGCACACATAAACAACCCTGTTTGCCATTATTATTATATATTTTTTTAGATTCTCCGTAGTTTTCATTTCATGCCCTCTGAAGCATGCTCAGCCATCACTAGGCTGTTTCATTTTATTATTTTATTTATTTAATTCCATTTATATCCCACCCTTCTCCGAAGACTCAGGGCGGCTTACAAGCTTAGCAGTAGCCTTCATTCTATGTATATGCCTGCTTATTAGGGCTTTCACACACACACCCAAGCGGCATTATTACAAAGTCAGCTTAATTGCCCCCCAACAATCTGGGTCCTCATTTTACCTACCTCGGAAGGATGGAAGGCTGAGTCAACCTTGAGCCTGGTGGGATGCGAACCTGCACTAATTGCAGGCAGCTGGTGTTACTTAAGGAGGCATTAGCCCACTGCTCCACCAAGGCTCTTTTAAAGTCTTTCTCCTCTCCTCTTTGCCATTCAATTTCTTTTCATCTTCTCAAGCATTTGTTGAATGTCTGCAAAACTTGGGATTCTTCTAAGCCTACCGCCATGTTTCTTTTCTCTGAAATTGGGCTAGAACTGAATGTTGAAAATCAAAGGGAAGATCAACATTGATTATATTAACAGAAGTTTTTAAAAAATCACTAAAAAGTAACAGAGGTAACAGAATAACAGAGTTGGAAGGGACCTTGGAGGTCTTCTAGTCCAACCCCCTGCTCAAGCAGGAGACCCCATACCACTTCAGACAAGTGGCTGTCCAGTCTCTTCCTAAAATCCTCCAGTGTTGGAGCACCCATAACCTCTGCATGCCTTGGTAAGGCCACACCTGGAATACTGCATCCAGTTTTGGTCACCACGATGTAAAAAAGAAGTTGAGACTCTAGAAAGGGTACAGAGAAGAGCAACAAAGGTGATTGGGGGACTGGAGGTTAAAACATATAGGGAACGGTTTCAGGAATTGGGTATGTGTAGTTTAATGAAGAGAAGGGTGAGGGGTGACATGATAGCAGTGTTCCAATATCTCAGGGGCTGCCCCAAAGAAGAGGGAGTCAAGCTATTCTCCAAAGCGCCTGAAAGCAGGACAAGAAGCAATAGATGGAAACTAGCCAAGGAGAGAAGCAACCTAGAACTAAGGAGAAACTTCCTGACAGTTAGAACAATTAACCAGTGGAACCACCTGCCTCCAGAAGTGGTGAATGCTCCAACACTGGAGGTTTTTAAGAAGAGACTTGGACAACCATTTGCCTGAAATGGTATAGGGTTTCCTGCCTGAGCAGGGAGTTGGACTAGATGACCTCCAAGGTCCCTTCCAACTTCTTCTTCTTCTTCTTCTTCTTCTTCTTCTTCTTCTTCTTCTTCTTCTTCTTCTTCTTCTTCTTCTTCTTCTTCTTCTTCTTCTTCTTCTTCTTCTTCTTCTTCTTCTTCTTCTCACTGTCAGAAAAATCTCTGCTTAGTTCTAGGTTGCTTCTCCCTTTGATTAGTTTCCATCCATTGTTTATTGTCTTGCCTTGGAAAATAGGTTGTCCCCCCTCTTCTTTGTGGTGTAATCTAATCAAAGTGTGTTATACATCTTGAGTAGGACAAGGTGGAACATTACGTTGTCTTGGTAAATGGTGAGAAATTAGAAGGGGGTTAGAGAAAGGAAAGGAAAGAGGGGGAATTGAGAAAGAGAAGGGAACAAATAGGTGGCTGAATATTTATTTATTTTATTGGTTACTTCAACTTGCATAGCCATGCAACTGCATGCGTCTGGCAAGCTTACAATTTAAAAACAACACACACCCCATATTAAAAAAAGCATTTTAAAAACAATACAGTCAAATTAATAGAATCCATAACCAGGGTCTAAATATTGCATTCTGTTTTTAGTATTTAGTAAAATCCTGTGCCTAACAAGACAAGAAGGATGAAAAACAAATCTGATCTTCCACCACCCTACTGCAAGGTCAGAAAATCAATTAACCTTTGATTTCTCCTTGAAATGTAAGAGTATTGCAAATTTAGTTTGAGTACTCTTCAATGGCCTCCTCAAGTTGATGGACTTCAAGTGGTATTAGGTAGGATCTGTAGAGCAGGGGTCTTCAAACCTGGCCCTTTTATGACTTGTGGACTTCAACTCCCAGAATTCCTCAGCCTGGCTGAGGAATTCTGGGAGTTGAAGTCCACAAGTCATAAAAGGGCCAAGTTGGAAGACCCCTGCTGTAGAGATTTCTAGGAAGTCATACCTTTGTGGAGGTCTTCAACTGGTTACAACTGCAGGTCAGAAGGAATGAATGTTATTACTTCTTCAACTGATGGCCTAACAGACCCAGAGTTTTCTACTAGAATTTAAACAAAACGTAGTGAAGCAATAAGAAAGAAAAGCATGCCAGCTACTGAAGTCCTGGAATCTCAAAGCTTTAAAAAGTATGTCTCAAATCCCATTTGCTTGAAATTGTCACAGCAAGCATCTGGAATGCACAACTTGGCATGACATGTAAAGTCATGTTCAATAATTACATATCAAGAATCACATATTCAAGAATTACATGTCAAGTTTCAAATAGCCCCCTTTTATTAAAAAACAACAAAACTCTCTTTTTACCAAGCATATCTAGTTATTTGTTAACAAATCAGACTTAATTATTGCCTTTACTAATTGTAAACAGTGTGTGTTTTACCAGTATGGAGAGAGCAATTAAATCACAGCTGAATAGTGCATTAATTAAGCCTAGGAGTATTGTAGTGCAGAAGCATGCCAATAATCACTGTACAAAATGGCTGATAGTAAAGGAAGTGCAGCTGTCCTATATAAACCAAGGCGAAATGGGGATCAAGCCATTTTTAGAAAACTGAAAAGTATAAACTGTTCATAATAAAATACAGAATTGCACAGCAGTCCAGGTCTTTGACTGGACTCAGAACTTAAAAAGACTCCAACCAGAAGCTGTAGTCCTGGCTGGAAAGTTGGAAGAATGAAATAATTGAAGCAAATCACTTCCAAATTCTGGACACTGACTAAACTCATCAGGGTTAGGGTTATTGATTAATTCAAATATTTCTCTCTCTCTCTCTCTCTCACACACACACACACACACACACACACACACACTTTATCATCTATCATCTATTATCTCTCTCAACTCTCTCTCTCTGCCCCTACCAGCTACCTACTGTTTGTCTGTCCGTCCATCCATCCATCCATCCATCCATCCATCCATCCATCCATCCTCTGTCTGTCTGTCTGTCTGTCTGTCTGTCTATCTATCTATCTATCTATCTATCTATCTATCTATCTATCTATCTATCTATCTATCTATCCATCTATGAACTATCTTTATTTTCTATCATCTATTCTCTCTCTCAACTCTCTCTCTGCCCCTAACCCCTATCAACTACCTACTGTCCATCCGTCCATCCATCCATCCATCCATCCATCCATCCATCCATCCTCTATCTATCTATCTATCTATCTATCTATCTATCTATCTATCTATCTATCTATCTATCTATGTCATTCTATATTCTATATTCTATATTCTATATTCTATATTCTATATTCTATATTCTATATTCTATATTCTATATTCTATATTCTATATTCTATATTCTATATTTTCTATCTATCTATCTATCTATCTATCGATCTATCTATTGATCTATCGATCTATCTATTGATCTATTGATCTATCATCAATGACCTCCAAGGTCCCTTCCAACTTTATTATTATTATTATTATCTATCTTCAAATAACTTTGAAATGTGAGATATAAATGACTTTGTAACATGCTCCATGTTCTTTAATCAGGTGAGTTCTTTAATAGCCCAAGCTGGTGCAACCTTTTTTCTTCATCAACCCCAGCATTTTCTTTCCTCACATTACTCATGTGAAAGGTGATTGAGGCCAGGACGCAGTGAAGTCTCTTCAAGACTCCAGCCATTGCAGGAATCCTCTTTCCTCAACAGTCAGTGGAAACCTGTGGTGAAATCAGTTCTTTTGGTTCAATGGGATTCTCTTGACAGATGCCACAAAGGTCAAATTGGCTTCAACCCAAACAAAATTGCAGTATTGGTCCTTCCATGAGAGTCATTGGAAATGTGCTTTGCTAGTCAAAGAAGTGTTTTATTGCTTCTTAATAGTTCCTTGACTTAAAGTTCTAAAGAGCATCCATTCTGTATTCACCAACAAAGATTGATATTATTGTTATGATGGATCTCAGGATACTTATGAATATTGATTACTGAGCTGAATATATGAATATTGATTACTGAGTAGTCCATACCAAGAGGTCAGTTTGAAAGGGAACTGTGCTTCTGGGATCGATGTTATGGGATGCTTTCATTCTGCCAAGTCCCACTTTTCATTACCAATAAGCCTCGAATTTCTTTTCTCATGCCATTTAGCAAATCAATTAGATTAAAGCTTGCTTTCCAAGGTTCACCTTGACTTCTGATACAAGAAAAACAGCTTGAAACAATTGTGAAATAAAGCATACTTATATTTCAAAGACTAAGACATGCTTAGTCAGCTTCTTTGAATATTTACTTAGATATATTTCAAAATATAAATCTATAATTCTTGCAAGGAATATCCAACCCCATTAAAATATTACTGGTTGTACTAAATATGAATGTTTCAGCTATTTTTCTGTGAAAGGACAATAGAATATACTATATAAATAGTATATACTATATAATAGTATAAATAGTATATACTATCTCCACCTAAATACAATCAAAATTTGATTTTGAAGTGTAAGCATTTTGGAGCAGCAAACCTATCATTTGTGGTTTATAGTGCACTATATTTAGTCATCATACTATTTTTTTTAAAGTTACCTGCGATGTAAGAGCTCATGTATAATATTCAAGGTGCTGCAACACTTTTGCAAACTTGCAAAAGTTATGCACCTGATTATAGCCCTGTTTTGACCTTTTCCATTCATATATTTCAAGTATATTTTAATGTACTAGCTTAGTACTTTTTTTCTGTTCATTTCTACATTTGCCATTTTCTTGGCTATCCCTCCTTTTTATTATAATCGTAACAATTATTACCAAATAGCGGATGACCCAACAGGTAAATTGAACATTTTGAGGTTGTTTTTAATTTAACAGTTGTGAAATATAATTGGGAGGAAAGTGATGTATTCCATCAGTACATTCTGACTGATTCGTTTTGTTATCTTGGCTGCTTCCCAAATCCCTTGTAACCTTATCAGCATTGCGAAGCAGTAACCTCTGATCTCTCTCTCTCTCTCTCTTTAAAAAAGCTGTATCACTACCTTTCAAATTCCCTCTATGTTAGAAAAGGTCAACTTTAATTTATTTGCTGGAAGAGATTGAGAGAATGAACCAGGTTTTATTTTTTCCCTTCTTGCCTGGAGGATTATAGAGGTTGAAACTCAAGCAACTACAAGGCACCAGGTGGAGGAAAGGTGATAAAAGCAATAATCCTTGAAAATGTCCATGAAGTCAGATTTCTGCTGAATGAAATCATCTCCCTGATAAAGGAGAATATTTGTAGCTGGGGTTGAAATGAGGGGTCTTTGGTGGTCTCTGAGCTTGGTTGTTTTCATGCAGATGTTTCATTACCCAACACTGATGATGTTACCTGGTTTGATAATGAATCATTTGCAGGAGAACAACCAAGCTCAGAGACCACCAAGGATATTCATAGTCTTCTTCTGTTCTGCTGGGATATAACCTATTTCAGGGGTCTTCAAACTTGGCCCTTTTATGACTTGTGGACTTCAACTCCCAGAATTCCTCAGCTAGTGTGCCTGGCTGAGGAATTCTGGGAGTTGAAGTCCACAAGTCATAAAAGGGCCAAGTTTGAAGACCCCTGACCTATTTGATGACTGGCCTCTTCTTACAGTTCCTTTTCGTTCACAAAGATCTAGAGAAGACCATTCCAGCAATGGCTAATATATATCTCATTGCTGGATATGAACGATTTTTGTGGCTGACAATCCAGTTCATCAATCCACTGGAACAGGCCTGAGGATGCGACTGTGATCTTAATTTGTACAGAAATAATCTGATGGGTCTTTAAGGTGCCACAAACCACTCTGTTATGGAAAGAGAAGGAAACCCAAATGCGATGCCCATGATTATGCAAATGTCTCCAATCCCATTCTCTTGTCGGCACGAAGGAAGGGGTTAGGTTTGGGTTCTTCTTCGAATTCCCTAGACCCTGGGATTTTTTTTTGAATGTTGTAGTGCCAGGCTGCATTAACAGAGGGATAGAATCAAGATCATGTGAAGTACTAATACCACTTGACAATGCCTTGGTAAGGCCACACCTGGAATACGGCGTCCAGTTTTGGTCACCATGATGTAAAAAAGATGTCGAGACTCTAGAAAGGTTACAGAGAAGGGCAACAAAGATGATTGGGGGACTGGAGGCTAAAACATATAGGGAACGGTTGCTGGAATTGGGTATGTGTAGTTTAATGAAGAGAAGGGTGAGGGGTGACATGATAGCAGTCTTCCAGTATCTCAGGGGCTGCCCCAAAGAAGATGGAGTCAAACTATTCTCCAAAGCACCCGAAGGCAAGACAAGAAGCAATGGGTGGAAACTAATCAAGGAGAGAAGCAACCTAGAACTGAGGAGAAACTTCCTGACAGTTAGAACAATTAACCAGTGGAACAACCTGCCTCCAGAAGTGGTGAATGCTCCAACACTGGAAGTTTTTAAGAGGAGACTGGACAGCCATTTGTCTGAAATGGTATAGGGTTTCCTGCCTGAGTAGGGGGTTGGACTAGATGACCTCCAAGATCCCTTCCAACTTACTTATTATTATTATTAAGATACCAACCAGGTTGAAGGAAAAATGTATGCTGGGTTCTAAAGGGAAATGGAATGTTGTAATCACTGGAAGAGTCACGTTGAAAGGTGAGGAAATGATCAGATATTCACGCCATGTGCTTTGTGCATCCCTTCCATCTGAAATTCCCATGTAGTCTCATCCCTGTGATGTGTCCCAGCTACCGATTATATACAGTAGGATCAGCCATTGTCCAGCAGCAAGGGAGGTGGGCTCGCCAGCAACTCTTCACTGTAGGACTTGGATAGGGGGGAGCAAGTCTGAAGTTTATTCTCATAGGACCCTGGTGGCGAACCTATGGCACAGGTGCCAAAGGTGGCACGCAGAGCCCTCTCTGTGGGCACACGCACCGTCACCCCACTCCTAGGCCTTCAGCTGGGTTTTATAAAACCTTTTCCCTTTAGGCCTCCACCGCCGTGTGCAAGAAAAAAAAGGTTCAATCAATCAATCAATTTCAACTACTTGCGGGGAAAAAAAAAGATCTTGCAAAGTTGGAATTGATGGATTGAACTTTTTAGTCCCACCCAGTCTGCCGTTACCACCGCAGCCACGCCCACCCAATGGGCCACGCCCACCCAATGGGCCATGCCCACCCAAAGGGCCACGCCCACCCGGCACCCGATGATACACAAGTGGGTTTTGGGTTGCAGTTTGGGCACTCGGCCTCAAAAAGGTTCGCCATCACTGTCATAAGAAGACAATCTAGAGTTCAGGGATGTGACCTCGTAATAAAACATGAACTTATTCCAAGAAAACAAGAAAGTGTGAGAGAGAATCTCAAGACTGACTCCCTTTGGCGTTGGAGGAAAGGAGCCACATCAGACTTCCAAAGGGCTGAAAGAGTTCCAATCTTGCTCAGATGTTTATTTATTTTAACATTTTTTTTCTTTCTTAATGCAAATGGAATTGGGGGCAAGATGGGTCCTTCTCAACAAAGATACTTTCAAATCAATTTCAATGCCTTGTAGTTGCAAGGGGCTGGCCCCGTAACTCTTTTGGTGCCAGTCCCAAAGCGGTTTGCCGCTGCCTTCTTTCAGGTGGTTTCTGAGCTTCTCTGGATGTCCTCATGCTCCAAGGATCTTCAGCCCTTTGGGAGATCAGCCATGCCGGAGAGTTGCTATCACCTGCGATGCTTCTTTGATGCATTTGCTTTAAACAGCAACATTAGCAGCTGTTTTGCTCGTCACAGTTTTGGCTCTTCCTGGCGGTCAATGGCTGCTTTGAATGTTTAGATCAGACCCTTGGCAACATTAAGACTAGTGGACTTCAAGTCCCAGAATTCCCCAGTCAGCATGGAAGTTGAAATCCACAGGTCTTCAAGTTGCCAAGACTGGACACCCCTGGTTTGACAGAAGGGCAGAGCATAAACACAGCAATAAAAAATATTGAAATAGTAATTATAAAACTGGGAGATATAATTCTGCCAGTTCATGTAATTAGGCAGGAAGAAGCTGATCATAACCGTCTTCATTTTCTCTAGCTCTTTTAATTCTATTTAAAAAACCAAAACACCAAAATACAGAGTGTTATTTTAAATACCCACACACTCAATACCAGCTGTTTCAGACATCAGATCTTTTATACTGACTGAATTGTGATTTAACCTATGTGGGGTTTTTTTTAATTTGTAGAAAGACCTCCACAACTTGTAAGTAGTTTTTTTAGAGACTATTTTCCTTTTGTTGTGTTTTAAAGACTCATTTGCTACATAGTTTTAATATTGTATATGCTAATTAATAAATAGAAAGCTTTGAGCTCATTGTTAGTTTTAATCTAATTGTTGTTTCATATTTTAATTGCTACTGCGACATCACGTAATCGGCATTTTGCAGCTTTTCAAATTAGAAATTAGTTTTTTTCAAAAATTAAAGCATGAAAAACAAATTAGAATTCGTAGTACTTCTCGGGTGATTAATTCCAGTGTATGTAGTAAAGTAGAAGGGTTGTACGTTTCCAAAACAGAAGCTCTAAAGCACAAGCTGTAGATGAGGAAGAATCTCCATTTATTTGTAAATATATCTAAATGTATTTGGTCACCACATTATAAAAAAAAAACAACTTAAAGAGTTTGGAAAAAAAACTAAGATGATTAAGGGCCTGGAGACTAAAACATATGAGGAACAGTTTCAGGAATTGGGTACGGCCAGTCTAGAGAAGAGAAGGACTAGGGGTAACATGATAGCAGTGTTGCAATATTTGTGGGGCTTCCACGAAGAAGAGGGGGTCACCCCATTCTCCAAAGCTCCTGAAGGCAGGACAAGAAGCAATGGATGAAAACTAAGCAAGGAGAGAAACAACCTAGAACTAAGGAGAACAGTTTGCCTTCAGAAGTTGTGGATGCTCCATCACTGGGGGCTTTTAAGAAGAGGCTGGACAGCCATTTGTCTGAAATGGTATAGGGTCTCCTGCTTGACCAGGGGGCTGGACTAGAAGACCTCCAAGGTCCCTTCCAATATTGTTATGTATTTTTTTTTTCTTTACCTCAGCCTGTGCATTTCTCTCTCTTTAAAGAAGGAAGCAATTTGTTACCCTTGGGAACCAGGTTTAGATCTCCGCTGCCCCAAGTTGGATTACATTTCAGGAATACATTTCTATTTCTAGAATTTTGCAGCTACTATTAATCATATACAGTTCCACTGATCTAAAACAGTAGAGTCAGGATGGACTTTTCTGCTGCTTGCTTTATTGAAACGGCCAGAAAAACTATCTCCAGTGTCTGCAAAATATTTCTCTGTCTATCTGTACAGCTCAAAGTAACTGAACAATGGTACAAGTTGACAGGCATGTTTAAGTGATAAGTATACAGTAGTAGTCCTTGCTTACTGACTGCCTTGTTTAGAGACCATTCAAAGTTGTAGTGATATAAAAATGAAAGAGCTTTGCAATCAATTATGGCAGCTGCGTTGTCCCATGGGGCGTGTGATAGCCAGTTGGGTGCTTCACGGTGGCTGCTGACAAGGAGAATAAACGGAGAACGTGGAGGTAAAATCGCAAGTGCAGTCCCATGATGTCTTTGCTTAACAACCGCAACAGAGGTGAGGACATAGTCGGTTGCAGTCACGTGATTTTCTGCTTAGAAACCGTGGTGCTTAGCAACTGAGGTGCCAGTCTCCGTTGTGGTTGCTTAAAACAAATACTTCCTGTGACCTAATGCACTGCAGGCAATCTTTATTTTTATTTTTTATTGTTTTTATTTTAATCCCATTTATATCCCGCCCTTCTCCGAAGACTCAGGGCGGCTTACAATTTAAAGCACAAACCAATGTGCTTAGCAATAGCCTTCATTCTATGTATATGCCTGCTATTAGGGCTTTTGGGGGGGCCCCCAAGCAGCATTATTACAAAGTCAGCTTATTGCCCCCAACAATCTGGGTCCTCATTTTACCTACCTCGGAAGGATGGAAGGCTGAGTCAACCTTGAGCCTGGTGGGACTCGAACCTGCACTAATGGCAGGCAGCCTTAAGGAGGCATTAGCCCACTGCTCCACCAAGGCTCTTTGACTTACAAGCACAATTGGGACCAGAATTTCAAGATGGTCATGCCCAATTTTATAATCTTACTTGCCACGGTTGTTAAGTGATTCCACTGCGGTTCTTAAAGTGAATCGTGCAATCACTAAGCAAACCTGGATTCCCCAATTGGTTTTGCTTGTTGGAAGCGGGCTGAGAAGGTTGCAGATGGGGACCACGGGGGCCTTGAATGCTGCAACCACCATAAAATACATGCCAGTTGCCAAGCAACCAGATCTGATCACATGACCATGGGGATGCTGCAACAGTCGTAAGGGTGAAAACTGGTTTTAAGTCACTTTTTTCAGTGCCGTCGTAATGTCAAACAATCGCTAAATAAATGATTGGAAGTGGAGGATGACCTGTACAATTTCTTTGCCTTCCTCTTTTATGTATCTCCCTGTATGAGAGTACTTGGTTAGTTTGGAAACAGTAGAGTTTGGAAATATTTTGATGCTGGCATGTTCTCCTCCAATATTTTCCTACCTTCCCATGGGATTCCCCTGCTACCAAACTGTTGCCTGTGAAAATTCCAAGAAAGTTTTTTAATCTGGATCTCACTTTAAAACATTATTTGCTTAGTTCCACTGGGCAAGAAAAAGCTCCAACTTCTAATTATGTTTGGATGTCTCCAGCTTCGCTCGTTTTATTTTGCAGATGGGTCTTTTTGAGAGTTAATTTCCATTAGAACGCGATTAATTTTGGATATCTTTCTTTTTAAATCCACTCGTCCCATGATTTGGGTTTATTTTTTTTAACAAAGAAATCTCATATTAGATTAATCTTGTGACTTGGAAATAATGACAATCCTACTGCTATCTGTTGCAATTAATAACTTGTTCACCTTTGGTGTTAATTACTGGGAGTTTAATCCAGTTAGAAAGTTCCCCTGTAATTGAAATCCTTTAAAAATGCAATTTCTGGAAATGAGACAAAATGATTTGCGACAGTCTTAACATAATCTACCAAAGAACTTGACACTGTTCACAACATTCCATATATAACAAAGGTTTTAAAACATTTCAAATCATTCACCAAGATTACAGGAGCAGAAAATATAATCGTTGTTCAGTTGCTAAGTCATGTCCGACTCTTCACAACTCTGTGGACCATAGCATGCCAGTCCACACTCCCACTATCTTCCAGAGTTTGTCCAAATTCAAGTTCATTGCATTGATGACACTATCTAACCATCTCATCCTCTGCCATGCCCTTCTCCTTCCCCCCGCCCCCATTTTTCCCAACAGAAAGGTTTTTCCCCAGAATGTCCTTTCTCCCCATTTGGTGGCCAAAGTATTTGAGCTTCAGCTTCAGTGTCTAACACTCCAAAGAACAGCCAGGGTTAATTTCCTTTAGGACTGATTGATTGGATCAAAGGACTCTCCAGAATCTTCTCCAACACCACAATTCAAAAGCATCAATTCTTTGGCGTTCAGCCTTCCTTATGCTCCAACTCTGACAGCCATAAAAAAGGTAAAGGTAAAGGTTCCCCCGCACATGCGTGCTAGTCGTTTCCGACTCTAGGGGCCGGTGCTCATCTCTGTTTCAAAGCCGAAGAGCCAACGTTTGTCTGAGGACGTCTCCGTGATCATGTGGCCGGCATGACTAGACGCCAAAGGCGCTCGGAACGCTGTTACCTTCCCACCGTAGTGGTCCCTATTTTTCTACTTGCATTTTGACGTGCTTTCGAACTGCTAGGTTGGCAGAAGCTGGGACGAGTAACAGGCGCTCAACTCTGTTACGGGGCACTTGGGATTCGACCCGCCAAACTGCCGACCTTCTGATCGACAAGCTCAGCGTGCTTTTTAATATGGTGTCTAGTAAAAACAAGACCTCGAGCTTCTCGTTGCAAAATTCAGGCTTAAATTGAAGAAAGTAGGGAAAAACCACTGGGCCATTCAGGTATGTCCCTTATGAATCATGTCCCTTATGAAAATGTAATAGATACCACATTCATTCATGGAATATGGGGGGTGAGTTTTTACCCCCCGTGGATAGGGCTCGCAACTTGGGAGTCCTCCTAGATTCACGGCTTACTTTAGAAGATCATATAGTAGCCGTGACTAGGGGGGCTTTCGCTCAGGTTCGCCTGGTGCGTTAGTTGCGGCCCTATCTAGACCGGGATGCCCTGTGTACGGTTACTCATGCGCTCGTGACCTCTCGTCTTGACTATTGCAACGCTCTCTACATGGGGCTTCCCTTGAAGACCACTCGGAGGCTCCAACTGGTACAGAATGCGGCCGCGAGAGTTGTCTTGGGAGTTTCCCGGTACTCCCATGTTACACCTTTGCTCCGCGAGCTGCATTGGTTACCAGTTGTCTTCCGGGTGAGGTTCAAGGTTTTAGTGATGGTTTTTAAGTCCTTACATGGCATGGGTCCGGAATACCTCGGGGACCACCTGCTGCCGGCGTCGACTCCCCTCCGCCCTGTGCGTTCCCACAGAGAGGGCCTCCTCAGGGTGCCTCTGGTCAGAGAATGCCGGCTGGTGGCCCCCAGGGGGAGGGCCTTCTCTGTGGGCGCCCCGGCTCTGTGGAATCAACTGCCGGTTGAGCTCCGGATGGCACCGGATCTCCGCTCCTTCCGGCGCGGGTTAAAGACCCATTTATTCGAACAAGCTGGCCTGGCCTGATGGGGAGTTAATTTAGGGTTTTAATATTTGTATATTCTTACTGTTTTATTTTGGGCAATAATTTAATTCTTTTTTAACTTTTGTATTTCTGCATTTTTATTATATGCCCTGTTCACCGCCCTGAGTCCTTCGGGAGAAGGGCGGTATAAAAATTTAATAAACTATAAACTATAACTATAATATGTGCCTTGAGTCCCGTTAGGTCAGAAACATACCCACTACTAGTAATAAATCTAGACAGCAATACATCTTCACTCACATACATTTTGAGGTTAAATAGCAAAGAATGGAATTGCTGAAGGATTCTGTCCCTTTGAATGACCTTAGAGATCAGCAGCTGAGTGTGCAAAAAGAAAGCCAACTTTTGGAGTGAAACTTTCCCAGATTCAGAAATGGAATTTAACCCAAACGGACGTCTAGGTCAGTCGGTAACCACAGTAGATTGGTTCTCTTTTATTTGTTTGCACTTAAAGTAAGCCTGATGGATTTTCCTTCAAATGTCATCTTTCTCTGAAGCCTAGTCACCATGTTGAATGTGCCCATCCATTAGTCCTGTCTTCCTGTCTCCGCTTTTGATCCTGGCCAAGCTTAAGGTTTAAATCTATTTCTTTGCTATTGCGTGTTGTTTGTACATTCTGCTATTTTAGCGATATAAAACCAAATGGCTAAAAAAAACTTCTGTTTGTTTGTTTTTTTAAAAAAACAAATTCTTCTCCAGGGTGAGCTTTGGGACACTGCAGTTCTGACCTTGAGGGTCTTTGTTTTTCAACTAGGAGACGGAAAGATGATTCCTGTCTTTTGGTTTTCCTCTTCCAACCCTAGTCAAAGGGAGGATGGAGCCAAATACTAAAGGCCATCTTTGCCGGGTCACCCCAAGCTGTCGTCTTCTGCTGGAGCAGAGTCGGCAATAGAATGGAGGAAAGGAAGATGACACTGAATTTTTTTTTAAAAAAACAACTCTCTCTTGAAGGAAGTGTGGACAGAACATCATTTTAATTTAATTTAATTTAATTTCTATACCGCCCTTTTCCCGAAGGACTCAGGGTGGTGTACAGGGCAATAAAATGCAATAAAAATACAATATTCAAAAATTAAAATGAGAATTAAATGGAATAGCCCAATTGCAATAAAAAGTTAATTAAATTACAGTTAAAATACCCCAAACCCATCAGACCAGGCTGGCTTGTTCAAATAGGTAAGTTTTCAGGTCACGGCGGAAAAAGCGAAGGTCAGGAGCCATCCGGAGCTCCACCGGTAAACGGTTCCAAAGGTCTGGCGCGCCCACAGAAAATGCCCTCCCCCTGGGGGCCGCCAGCCGACACTCTCTGACCGACGGCACCCTGAGGAGGCCCTCTCTGTGGGAGCGCACTGGACGGAGGGACGTTGACGCCGGCAGAAGGTGATCCCGTAAGTAATCTGGACCCATGCCATTTAGGGCTTTATAGGTCATCACCAGTAAATAAAGACCAAAATTCACCAGCTTGTTGAGCTTGGCTGCCAACTAGATCTGAAAAATTAGATCTCCCCCAGGAGTCGTAATCTCAGATGTTTTAAGGATGGATGGATGGATGATTAAAATTAATTTCCTGCAAGATAATGTACTTTAGTGGAACTTCTTTTCCATATATAAAAATGATCTCTCTTGCACACAAACACATACAACACAGCACAACCCACGCTACTTATTTTTCCATTCTTCCAGCAGAAACAGCAAACCAACTAAAAACCAAACAAACCCATAACTGAATAGTCTTTCCTTTCTTTTTCTTTTTTCTTTTGTTTAGTCATTGTTAAATTTGCTTCGTTTATCATTTTTTTTCAGCATACACAGATAATAATGTCAAGGTTCCAATCAATGAAACCAAATAAATCAGAAGTCCGAGGCGGGAAAATTCCTCAAAGAACACATTTATTGGATTCATAATATCGGCACAATCAAAAGTGAAACCAGATCTAAACTTTTCCTCCAAGAATCAAAAGTAACACAATGTAACAATTCCCACCCCTCTACTCATGCTATCCAATAGAAGAACTTGGCGGGCTTTCTGACTAAATGATCCTCTTTCTCCCTTTCGCTTTGGGAATGACTTTGGTTCCCACAAGATTTGCTCATGTTTAGACTACCAGAATAGAACAACAAAAATGGTTGCAGCCAGGTTTGTGGTAGAGTTGACAAATAAATCATAATATGGTGAAAGCATTCATACAAAATAATCAGTTCAAGACAGAAACCCTTATTTCGCAACAGTCTCAGTGCAATCTGCAGCAGTCTTTCGAAGTCATAGTCAGCTACGGATGAAAAAGCTAAATAATCTTATTGCCTATTAACGTTAACATTTTAAAGAGCAGAATACCAGAATTACAGAGTTGGAAGGGATCTTGGAGGTCTTCTAGTCCAACCCCCCTGCTCAAGCAGGAGACCCTATACCAGGGGTAGGCAACCTCGGCTCTTTTATGATTCATGGACTTCAACTCCCAGAATTCCTGAGTCAGCATAGCTGACTCAGGAATTCTGGGGGTTGAAGTCCATGAGTCATAAAAGAGCCGAGGTTGCCTAACCCTGTCCTATACCATTCCAGACAAATGGCTAGCCAGCCTCTCCTTAAGAACCTCCACAGATGGAGCACCCACAAGTTCTGAAGGCAAGCCATTCCACTAGTTAATTGTTCTCACTGTCTGGAAATGTCTCCTTAGTTCTAGGTTGATTCTCTCCTTGGTTAGTTTCCATCTATTGTTTCTTGGTGGCTCAGTGGGTTAGGACGCTGAGCTTGTTGATCAGAAGGTTGGCAGTTTGGCGGGTCGAATCCCGAGTGCCGCATAACAGAGTGAGCACCTGTTACTCGTCCCAGCTTCTGCCAACCTAGCAGTTCAAAAGCACATAAAAATGCAAGTAGAAAAATAGGGACCACTACGGTGGGAAGGTAACAGCGTTCCGTGCGCCTTTGGTGTCTAGTCATGCCGGCCACATGACCACGGAGACGTCCTTGGACAAGCACTGGCTCTTCTGCTTTGAAACAG